>NW_009700767.1:13136-20661 GCF_000703405.1 Apaloderma vittatum | reverse complement strand
GTTATTCTTTCCCACGTGCAAAATTCTACACAATTTCCAGCAATTCGTTGGGAAAAGGGACCAAGAAGGGACTTAGGCTCAGTGTAGTAATCTGGCAACTTTACCAATAAACAGCCACGCTCCCGTAAAGAGTGGGACCGCTCCGATCTCATCGCGCTTGCTCCCTCGCTGTTCTTCTCCCCGAGCAGCGGGGATGGCTGAAGCAGCCCGTCATCGTTTTATTGCTGTTTCTAATAAACACACATGGTGATGCGTAGAACAAGAACAACAGCGAGTCGCTATTGTTCGGTGCACGGCCATATGTGGGCTGTCCAGCGGCTCGGCAGCTGCATCGTGAGCTCTCAGGAATGTCGATAGCCCGGAGAGAAAGGAATGATTTTTTCAGGGCTCTGAGCCTCACAAATAGCGCGTTTGCTTTACATACCGCTGTTGCTAAAACAACTTCTGGCCGGGGTGTGCCAAAAGCATAAATGTGGCGTTAGTCACTGCAGAAGTTTATAAGGTGGTTAAATTGTTAGCCCTTGCAGCGCAGAGGCTGAGGAATTAGCTGCAACCATGTTGGAGGGAGCTTTGCTAAACAAAAATCCCCACATAAATACATATAAGTGTTTTGTATGTATATACGTATATAGGAATTTATACAGTTAGTGCTTATCTCTTTTTTTTAACATCAGAAACTCAAGCACTTGCACATCTAGTACTTCCATAATAAAAATTTTGACCCCGGCACTACTCCATATTTATTTAATCCTGTTGTGCAAGGTTGAAAGGCAAACAATTTACCAATAGTTTATTCTCCGTTAGCTCCGCTTCCCTCTGGCCTCATATGGCTCAGCTTGGGCTGGCTGATGCATTCTTGAGTGATGCAGAGGCAGCCCAAACACGATGGTTGGGCTGCCTTGCGTACATCTGTGTTTCTAACACTCTTCTTTTTTCCTGGTGCCATATTTACACAGCAACCTGACTGAAAAAGAACAGCCCATCTGTACATCTTCATTTTTCCGTCAGTGTGTTTGTGGGGAGAGAGAAAGAGACTGGTTGTTGTGAAATAAAACTTGAAAGCCAACAACATTTTTTTTTTTCAGATTTGGACAAACACAGGCAGGCAACCATATCTTTATTTAAACACTTGAATAATTTAACTGAGTTTTGTGTGTGTGTGTGTGAGAGAGAGATGCCGAGTACCTACTGTAAATAAGAGGAGCGAGAGAGAAAAAAATTGTAAGGGATCCAAAAACCAACTACTTGCATATGTCTCCAAGCATGGAGTTTAGAAGTCTGATTTGAATATCAAAGTGCGAATGGTTTTGGACAGTTTCTAACGCATGGTGGGAAGTCCCGGGTCTTGTACTCCTTCTGCATACATACCCCTCACACACCGTCTTCGTGGCGCAAAAATTACCTGTATGATGGGGCATGATTTGAGTAACCCATAAAGCCCTGGGAAGAACCGCCTCCAGACGTTCACAGAAACCATAGATCAGCTCAGACCTCCAAAATCCATGATCGTTTTTGCCTGGTAAATGAAACCAAAAGATTTACATGCCCAGATATCCCAACAGAATGTAAATATTCTGCATGGTGTACTTTTCTATATCGTACACACTAGCGGGGGGGAAAGAAAAAAAAGACGAAAAAATAATTTAACTTCTATTTACTTCATCTTAGGTGGTTCTTTCCAATTTTCTTTCTGAATCCCCACATTGACTTTCCTTGAAATAACGAAGGGCCCCCCCCCTACAGACACACATGGCTCTCAGTTCCTCCTGGGAGCAGTGGCAGGACTTCAAAAAAACCCCACGCCAAGGCTTGCTTTTCAGAGGTCCTCAGCATCCCCCGGTTCCTGTTGACTCGTAAGCAGCGTGCAGCTTGAGGTTTTGCTCGTTCCTCAGCTGAATCTTGCAAAACTCGTGATTCCTCAGCGTGAGTCAGTGTTTTATGTAACCCCAGCTCGCATTCCTCCAAACCCCTCCTGAGCTCGGAGCGTTCCGACAGCCAACCTCAAATTCTTCATCCTCACAGCTGACAACTTCGGTCCTCGACAGGCTCCTCGTGCTGCTCCTGGAGAGTTTTGGGACTCCCAACATGCCTCTCCTGGGCACTGCAAGGGCCAAGGATGGAAGAAATCTGGGTTGGAGGGAGCTCCACAACGAATGGGCAAGATGTTGGGGTTTCCTGCAACAGAAATGCTCGTTACAGGATTTGTTCAGATGTGGGGGTTTTTTTCTCTCTTCCCTGCAGCAGCACCAGTTTTATCTGTGCCCCTGCCAGAAAACAAAACAAAACAAAAAACCCCCGAACAACACATTTTTCATGGAAAAGCCGTGGGAAGGGAGGTCGCTAATTTGGTGGGTCCTGCTTGCTGTTGGTCTTCTGCAGGATGGCAGTTTAAGTGCACATCCCTGGCACCCTGCTTCACCCCAAAGGCAGCATCCTGAAGTTGGCGGGTGCTCAAGAGGTGTGTTATTACAGCAAAATTACTTTTCATGTTATATATGCACTGAAATCTATAAAAGCAGATAAAAACAGTAGGAGAAGGTGAGAAGCTAAACCTTATTTTTAGTTCCATTTCAGCTGGTTTTCCCTTGAGAGGTGGAAAATCTTGGCTTACGGAGCTTCCTTTGGCAAATTCCTGTACCCACTTCGAGGAGAACCCCTCGCTGGTGGGCTAAACCCTCCCAAATCTCTGGGCATCAGCACAATTCTTTTGTTTTTCCCCCAGGACAGCCAGGAATCCACTCACAGTAAGAGGGATGCCCATTTCAGTCGGTCACACCGCCTGGGATCCTTTTTCATTCAGCCTTCCTAGAGGCAGTAATTACAGCACAGCAGAACCTAAAATGACTCTTTTTCTCCCCAAAATAAAGTCTCAGGGGCTTGTGGACACTGAGTTGGAGACACTGCTCTATTGGAAATGTTTGAGAATAGAGCGTGAGGAAATATTGGAATGAAATATGGTGGGAAGTGGGTGAGAGGGATGGAGAAGCCATGGCGAGGGCACCCCCAGTATTTTATGTGCAGCCTTTCGTGCCCTGACCTGGCTCTGTTTGCTGTTTGAAGCAGCCAACACATCCAAGTCAATGAAACAAGTAGCTCAGAAGCACATTTTTGGGGTATTTTTCAGGTGGTGTTGGCTTTTTTTTGGTACAAATGGCTGATCACTTGTATGTCAAAATCAGAGCCTGGAAAGAAAGATAGAATAAAAAGGTTATTATAAAAAGAATCTATGGTTTTCTAAAATAAATGTTATTCTTTAGTCTTACTGCTTTTAATCCCATGTATACAAGTGCGTACAAATATATGCACTTGAAAGGCAAAAAATACCTCCTGATGATAAAGTAATTCCCCTCAAAAAATGTTTTATGGTATTTATTTCTTGCCTTCGTTAGTGCACAAATTTTAAATAAGCATCTGTAGCGTCGTGGCCAAGTTTGGTAATTGTAGGTTCATGAGGAACATGAACCACAACGTTCATCTCTTGTTCGTTGGCCACCCAACAAAGCGGCGCCTTTCCCACGCTGAGGGTGTTGACGCCTTCATTCCTCCAGGAAAGGGCTGTGTTGAAACATTTTCTTTCCCCAACTGCACCAGTTGGTCTGAAAAAATATATAATTTTTCAGTCCGTGTGTGCCTGGTCTTTACCGATACGTAACATTTCCGCACTTGTGCTTGGGCAAGAGATAATGGGTTGGCCATGGGTTTTCCTGAAGAACTTGGGCAAAATCCTTTTGCAGCTTGGCCCACTTGTGCTCTTTTTTAAAATTTATTTTATTTTTCACTGCAGACCTCTATAGCAATCCCCTCAGCTGTGGTTTCATGCATTTCACTGTAAGTGAAAGAGAACAAAACAAATAAAACCACAACGAGGCTCTTGCTCCACAGTGGTACGTTCTTCAGACTTTCTACTAAGGATTTCCAACTGTGTTTCTTGTAAGGTAAGGGCTCTGAATGAATTTATTGATGGTAGCAGGAAAAAAAAAAAAGAAAAAAAGAAAAAGTGAATTAAACCCCTTGAGATAGAAGGTATGTCATGAACTTCCCCGAGTTATTTGCAAATGTTTCTGCCAGTATCAATAAATCCCTCAAATTTCAGGATAGGCTCCATTAATTACCGGATGGCATTATGTATTTTAGGGTTGCTGAAAGTTCTATCTGCGACCAGTCGTGTTCGAACTGCACGTTCGTGTGAAATATTTGTTATTTTAATACGTAGGCATGCACGCGAGCAGCGATAGCGTTTGTGATGTTTTAATAGGCTTTTATTAGTTCGTACTCTCCTTGTAATCTTGTTTTACAGTATGTGCATTCAATGTGTTTGTGTCTGTGCTCTTCATGCACACATCGCAGGATGCCAAAACATCCTTCTGCTTCCTTGTTTCCAACCACTTAGTCAGGCACTTGAACGCTTTCCAAATCGTGTTAAAAAACCAGAAATAGCTCTGTCGCTTCTTCTTGTTGGAATGCACAGAAAAGGATGGATGGAGAGGGCACTGGGAAGGTGGGGGATCTTCATGGGTGAGCTCAGAAGAGTGTCCAGACCCAATCTGGGGCTTCCCACTGTGTGAAGTGGAGGGTTTCGGTCGACTTGCTGGGTGGAAAAGTGCTCCAAAGATGTGCATTACCTCCAATTTGAAAATACGAAGCAAGAATTCCCTGCCCAATAATCACAAGGTGTTTGTCTGAGCTGACATGGATTAGTTGTGTCTCTATTTTTCACTATCCGTTTGGGTTTTGTTTCCAGGAAAATTTGAAGTAATGTTCAAATACTGGAGGGTTGGTTTCTGCGTTTAAAAGAAAAAAAATCAACTTTAATTTTCTATTTTTTCCTGAAACTAAACTAATTAATTAGACTGGCTCAAGCTGGATTCAATAAATGCTTCAAATGTGCATTTCTAGTGAGTTAAAAATTGCTCCTGAGACTGTTTGAAGTGTTTCAGTGCAGTCTTGCTGGGTAACACTGGGATCGTGCAATGCTGGTGGTCCTGGTATCTCCAGAGAACTCTTTTATCTGTGTTTTTCTGAGCAGACTAGGTGTTTTCTGGTGTGTAGCTCAGGCAAAGCAGCATGAATTTTGGCTGGAGTCTGGAGGCTGTGCTGTAATGTAAAAAAAAAATATTAAAAAAAGCAGTATTAATCAGTATTAATTAACTGGACGCTCACAACCAGAGGGAGCAGAGGAGGATGTTTTCTCTTGGATTGCTCTTGCAGGTGTGGATCCTCCAATGTCTGCAGATGGTTGAGTTCATCCCGTTGTTGTCGCGGGAGGCGGCCATGGTTGCCTTGGTTCCCTGTCTCCATGAGGTGGGAACATCTGTCCGGTGTGAGTGCAATCACTCAACGGGTTTAAAAGCGTGTGTTAACGCAGACGGGCGCCCACGCGCCCGTACATCCACACAGAGCGTGATGAGGAGACAGCCCCTATAGCCTTAAGAAACCCAAATAAAAATAACATTGCGTCAGGGAGCTGATGCTGGGCGTGAGTGAGATGACTTGAAGGCTCCCACTGCCTCCTGAGCGGGATTTCAGGTTCGATTAAGGAACTTGCCAAGGAGCCGTGACTCAGCCGTCGCTGGCTGCCGACACGACAGCCCGCTTTTGTTCATGGTCAGCAAAAAAAATCTGGCCAAACAACATTTCTCAGATTGTTTGCTTGGTGTATCTGAATAGCTTATTTTACGGTTGGGTTGGTTTGCCCAGATGATGGGCTAGGTGCAGGTCTTACTAATATAATTGTCAAAAGTGGTCCTGTGACAGGTCTTGGTAGAAAGTTTGAAGTCAAGTGCCAGGTTTCCCAGTGGGGCAGCATCTGTGGTGCCAAGCAGCCATGTACTCAGGAGCACACGGCCACGAGCTGAGACTTCTGCTCATAGTATCTCCGTGCAGATGTGGCTGATGTGAAGCATCGTGGCATGTAAGAGTGGTCCAGACTAAGTTGGGTGGCAGCAGCACATCTGCTGGGAGGGTGCTTGGTGGTGGGTCAAACCACAGAGCCTTCCATCCTGTTACCAGATGGAAAATGAAGCAAGTGAAAAATGGGAAAACGGGAAAATGAAGCAAATGAAGAGCTCTTACGGGAAGGTCTGACCTCCTGGGGGGAGCAAGACTCAGCTCTAGCACTTGAGTTGCAGAGGTGGTGAGAAATAGTGGCATCTTTTTTATTTTGTAGTGGATACGGCTGGCTTGGTGTCATGGGTTGGGTCTTCTTGCTCCTCCAAAAGCAAAGAACAGGGGTGAGCTTCTCCCATTATCAGCCTGTGCTCGGTGCAGCAAGGATGGAGGACAGCTCATGCAGGCTCAGGTTTAACAGCATTTTTCAAATGAGTGGTATCCCTCGGTGCAGGAGAACAACAACCCCGTTTACCCCACCCACCACTGATGAACTCTTGGGAAGTGAAATATATATGGTGATAATGGTGTGTGGGTGGGGAGAAATTTTCTTTTGTAAGAAAATGCGATGCATAAAAAGACAACACAGCGTAGGGCACCTCTTCCTTTCACCCACAAGAAGTGCAGAAAAAGTCCTTTTTTTTTTTTGTCTCCTACCCCCCCAAAGAAACATAATCCAGAGTTTATATCGGATGGTTTATGGGAGTTTATTGGAATATCCAACAGGGTTCATGTAGTGTGTCATAAGGTAAAGCCTGTTCATTGGTGATTTACAAGCAGTGTGTGCCGGTGTTACTGTAATTTATAGACCACAGATGGTCAGGGGGTGCCCCTGCTGACTTGTAGCTGAATAAGAAGCTGAGCCCTGCGTGTCATCTGCCGTGGGTACCTCCGGCTCACTTCCCCAAATTAGTGCTGATCGAGATCTGCCTTCAAACCTGGAGGGTCCCGAGACCTTTGGCTTGCAAGCTGGGGCGCTTTCGGGAGGGAAGAGGCTACAAATGATTAAGACTAGGGGGAAAAAAAAGAAAAAAAAAACAACAAAAAACCCCCAAGCCTATCAGAACAGCACCAAAGGAAGATTGCTTTTTACGATAATAACTTCCCTTCTCAAGGCTGGTACTTCACTTGATGGGTTTTTGTCAGTTGTTAAATGGAGAAGGAAGAATGTCAATCCCCCCTTTCATACACCAGTCTAAGACAAACATCCCCTCTACAAAAATTTATATATATTCATAAATCTCCCTTGTAACGACCTCTAAGATAGATCGTATCTCTCTTCTTGTCATTTCACCCTTTTAGGTAATTACTCTTTAACTATATTTTACTATGACTTTCTTTCCCGTGTTAAGTTTACCTAAGCCTTCCCTTTTTTAAACCTCATTAAATAATTGTCTCTTTAATCTGGCTCCTCTCTCTGAGTTTTTTGCTCCTGGTGGATGCACGAGGCAGAGGGAGGACAGGGCTGGCAACCCATCCCACCCAAATCTTCCAGAGATTCTTTCCGCCAAGGGATCGGGCCCCTTTTCGCTTTTAATTTCTCTAGTTGACAAGGTTTATCACATCACCTCGTATTTTCTCCCAGACGTGTTTTTTTTCTTGCTGCCCGTGGTGGTCTCCAGCAACCTTCAGCACCGGA
>NW_009700767.1:10287-13111 GCF_000703405.1 Apaloderma vittatum | reverse complement strand
ACAGCAAGGTGCTGCCGATCCCCCCCGCCCCTTTTTATTTTTTTTTAAAGGGCATTGATTATGTTTTGTTAAAATGGGCTTTGAACTCAACTAACCCTTCACCAGTAGGACTTTTTAGGTGGGTTTTTTTTCCTGGCTGGACCACACTTGACACCTGTTGGCAAACACGGCTGCAAATGCCGCTGCGAAGGACCCGCGTCCAAGCTCAAAACTAAGTGGCTTGATTTTTTTCCTAAGAGTAAAGACATAAGAGAATTTGGTGGCTTCTTTAGTTAATGAAAATCTGAAGAAAAAAAAACAACTTACAGCTTTGTTTTCCTTACCAAGATGGGGGAAAACAACCCACCCTGTAGACAAAAGAAGCAGAAGGAGAACTGTAATGGAAATAAAATTGACAGCCTCTCAAAACTCAGGTGGCACTTTCCTTTTCCAGTTAATTACAGTTTTAATTACATGGCTTCTTGTGACTCCTTGATACCTAATAAACTAGACTCTGTGGGGCGGCAAAGTTGAGTTTTTCTTGAACTGCAGGTGTAAGACTCAGCATGAAACATAAATCAACTTCTTAAACATGTTCCCAGGGTGTGTTCAGGCTTTTTCTTCCTATCCGCTTGTAAAAATCACATCTTTTCACCATTGTTGGGTTTAAAAAAAAAAGACTGAAGCTACAATGTAGTGAATATTACCTTTGTGTAATAAAAATCCCCTTTTAGTAGGGAAAAAAAAAAGGCTTTTTTTTTAAACTCAGATCTGGTAAGCTTTAAAGGAGTGATGCATTACCCATATAGATTCTCATTATATTTTTTTTTAGTGGGGGTTGTTCCTGTTCATCTCAATCCAGAGACATCTGATGGGGCCACGAGCTGGCGGCAGGGAGCGATACTGCCGCGGCCGCACATCGCGATGGTCGCTGGGGATTGTGGTGGAAGATCACCCGTCTTCACTCTTCCCAAAGCCAAAAAAAAATTATTTTTTAAAAGAAAGCGGGGTGAAGAAAAGGGGAGGAGGAAAAGAAGCAGAAGAGCTTCACACGTGGCATTTGGATGTCGATGCAAAACATGAGCAGCATGTGTGGGACAGGAGTGTATCAACAAGTTCTTAACCTGTGAGACACAACCTTGGCAGGACTTTTTTTTAGTGTCTTACTAGTTTTATCTTCAGTTTGTGATTTGTCAGCTGAAGTACTGGCGTGATGCCCTATTGAGAAGGATTCCTGGTGGTTGCAGTTGTTAATATTATTATTATTAAAGCTAATAATCTTTATTCTTTTTTGCAGTCTGGCTGTCTGCTCTTCTTTACATCTGCATGTGTTGCTTACCTAAGCGATCACACTTGCAAAGCACAGGTTGCTCTCCGATCAGTATGGTGTTCAGTCTCTTGGGTATTAACATCTTGTGCTCTCATGGGCTGTTTGTGTGCAGCATTTTGGCAGCACACAGCAAAATGTGGGAAGCTGGACTGTGATCTGCAATTTCTGTGTGCCATTACAGATGTTAGTTGATGGAAAGTATAAAAAAAAACAACCAAAAACCCAAGAATACTCTTTTTTTTTCCAAGGCTAGTGTCACTTC
The DNA here is from genome assembly GCF_000703405.1 of Apaloderma vittatum. NCBI lineage: Eukaryota > Metazoa > Chordata > Aves > Trogoniformes > Trogonidae > Apaloderma > Apaloderma vittatum. The sequence continues at coordinate 11,540 of NW_009700767.1, read as the reverse complement.
ACCCATGACATCATGGCAGGATCCCCCCCGCAAAGCATTTATTTTCCACATTTTCACTGCAGGAGGTGCAGAGGGAGGGCATTGCTTGGGTTGGAGATATTTAACATGCAGTTTGTCTATGTCTCTGTATACCCACGCTGCATATCCTGGTGTTTTCATGTTGCCTGCTCTGCACAGGTATCATGGTGACGTGGGCTTTTGTGCCAGCTGTGGTCCTGGAGGACCCCGGTGCCATGAAGGTCCGATGCTTTGCAGCCTAAATTATGAAACTGGAGCAAGCGCACCTCAGCCAGACAGCTCAGTGCCTTTAAGTACCAGCGTTAACTCGGAAAATTAATTGGGAAAGCAAAAAAAACCCAACTGTACAGCCAAGAGAGAATGTGCGAGGGTAGAAAAATAATTCCTCCCGTCTTCCTCCCCAAATAGTTTCATCTTCTTTTTCAATTAGTCTTGGTTTTATTTTTGAAACCGCGCAGAGACGCAATTTTAGAGTTTCGTATCGTTCCGTATATGTTTTTACCAGAGTGGGAAAGGCAGGGTAAAATTAAGGGAGCTAGTGGAACAGTGTAGGGTGGGGAAGGAGTGGAAGGTGAACAAGGAGAGGAACAGAAGTTTGAAAGATAGAAGAAGGTTAAAAAAAATCCCCAAAGTGAATGTCTCTCGTTTTAGCACTCTAAGTGGCGTTGAGAGAAAGGAGAGAAAGAATGAACTATCCAAAAGGTTTTGGTTCACGACAAAGAAATGAAACAAAACTTGCCAGCTGGAACAAGCATTTTGCTTGTTTTCTGTGGAAATTTTTGGAGGATGAGGAAGAGAGATGTGTGCATGTCGGAGTTGGGAAGAGGACGCTTGTTTATGTATTGAGCTGCCTGTGTCTGTGGGTGCAGGCAGCATCCACCAGCATGTTGGGAGCTTAAATACAGTGAAGAACTGGAGAAAGCTGCAGCACTGAGCTGGAAAAAGAGCAGGGAGATGTTCAGGAGCATCCTACAGCGAACACGTCCCTGCGACATCGCTGGTCCCGTCACGGCCGGGGACGGCGGGACCAGCGGCATCGCGTGCGTTAAACCATATGCCACCGGCCCATATGGCAATGTGGTCTGAAGTCTTTCAAGGCGGTTCCAACTTTGGAAGAGGCTTGAAAAGTGTTCAAACGGGATTTTTATGGTCTGCTGAAATGCAAACGGCAATTTTTCATTCTACGGGGAAAGTTTTATCTGGAGGAAGGCGCACGAGAGGCAGCCACCCTCAGC
>NW_009700767.1:7074-10274 GCF_000703405.1 Apaloderma vittatum | reverse complement strand
CTCCCACTCCGGGCGGAGGAAGCGTCGCGGTGTAGGGAGCGTATTTCTTCGCCAGTTGTCGGCAAGCTGTGCTTTAATAACGACGTAACAGATAGCGTGTGGAGGAACACGAGCTGCAAAAACGATCCCGTTGGGAAGGAAGCTTGGAAGAGATTTTTCTTTCTAAACTTGACACCAGGGCTGGGAAGGCAGCGCCCGTCTGTGCAAACCTGCCCGAGGATCTGGCACTGGAGATGTCACTGTCGCTCGAGGCAGACTCACCACGGTGGGGTGGACTTGTCTGGGGAGGGTTTGTTGTGTTGGGTTTTTTTCAGAACTGGAATGGGGTGCGTGGGACACCAGAGCAGCAGTGAGGGATGGGCGTCATGTTGGGGAGAAACCATGCGTGGCCATGGCTCTGCAAAGGGGTGGACCAGATGGAGAAACAGCGACAGAAGAAGTACCCCCATCCTTGTGGCTGCAGGAGCTGTTGGCGTGAGCAGGGTCACCAGCACCCACAGCACCACAGCACCTTTTTATTCTTTTGGAAGGTATTTCCATAAATCATTATAAAGTAATCTCTCTAAAGATTAGAAGAGCTTAGTCAAAACTTTGTCATACCAACAGCAGGGACAAGCAGCAGTCGTTCTGGTTTCGAAAGAACAGCGACATTCACTACAGCCAGGAAGGCGTCCATGAGGAAAGTTTGCAGTTCTTCCAAGGAACCTCACAAAAAAGATTCAACAGCTTATGGACATGTCACTCTGCCATGTGACATGCCACTCGTTTGTTGGATTTTTTTAATCAGTTGGGTTTCCACACAAGGTACCGAATATTATTCTGTTTACACTCAAAAATAGCATTTTTCTCTCTTCAGTACATAGTGGGAACGCCCATGAACAAGTCAGTAGAAAGCCCTCTAACAGAGGTGGAGGATGGCTTTGTTGATCTCGGGGTTTGTCCAGTCATTCCGGATATCATCCAGGTGATTATCAAAATCTACGAGCGGCTCGTAGGATTTGCTGTCCAAGAGAGATATGGCGATTCTCTGGGCTTCGGTCCAATCTTCACAAAAATCAACGTGCAGGTCTTTGCACCTTCACTGGTTCTCCCACAGTCCTTGGCTGCCCGGCATGTTGCTTGTGTCCCTACGTGAGACACGGAGGTGGTGGTGAGGCGTGGGATGGAGGAGCCCTTATGCTCTGATTGGGACACCATTCGTTCGAACCGCATGAAGAAGCAGTTGGCTTACAATGAAAGCTGGTAAGATCCAAAAGGCATTGAATAAAATGGTTAGGGGGAAAAAAAAACCAAAAAAACCCCACCCAAACACAAACAAATCTCGTCACTCAGTGTGTTTGAATTACCTGTAAAACTCTATGGTTACCTCCAAAGTGAAATGTTCAACTGCACGGCGGGCATCAGGCCTTTCTTATGTTGCATGTTTGTTGGTGTTTTTTCTTCTAGATTCTGCTCCTGGCGTCTTGCAATTAAAGGAGACAAACAGTTTCCAGGAAAATGTAAAATAATCCCTAGCCTATTGATTTAAAAAAAAAAAATCCTAAAAATTTTGAAAATGAAGAGGAATAACATACCTCAGAGCTGCCCTGAATCTTGCTCTCCTTTAATCATGTGGATTCAGAGGGGGGCTTTGTGATTCTTGAAGATCCCACCTCATGGCCCATTCAAAGCTGGGCTGGAAAAGGCCTCGCAGCAATGGAAAAATGCTCTCAGTGATGGTCACGTACCTGCCTCAGAGCACAGAGAGGATAACAAACCATCCAGCAGTGTCCCTACCAGTGGTAAATGCTGCAGATCTGGTGCCACAGGGGATCTATTATTTTCTGGTTAAACAAGTCTATCTATTGTTTTAACCAGTTTAGCTTTTTCTTTCTTTGTTTCCTCACAAACTTGGTCCAAGTTCATCTGAACAACCCTCGTTTTTGACTTTTAGGGGGAACATGACGTATGATTTACTAGATAGCTATGGCGAGGCTAATGTAATAAAAGTCTGACCTACGTGATGTGTATGGGCTACTGTATTATAAATATTTAATAAGTTATATAGAAAAAAGAAAGTATAGGGGTTACAGAAATCATATTAAAGCGACTAAGTAAATACAAAGAAGGTTAAAGTGTCTAACTCTATATGGTATAAAGGCTAAAGCAAACCAGATACGTTTTCCATGTACAGCAGTAACTGAGCTGCATAAAAATAAGGCATGTATTTAAAGACAGGCAAAAGAGAAAAAAAAAAAGAAAATAAAAGAGAGAGATCTAAAGCATTTGGTTGGCATTGATAGCAATCATTTCAAAAAGCCCTGGAACATTTAAAGAGAATTAGAAAGGATTTTGCTGGAATCAAAGGGAGAGCACTTTCCATGGCTGGACTTGTATTTGGGTATCTGCAAACTGATTACATCAGAGTGAGCAGAACAGCCTTGATCATCCTGGACTTTAAAATCAGAAGAAAAGGGGTTTCCTGTTTGGGCTCTTTTCTTCTCACTCACACATCTTAGGGCTTTCATTCTTCTGCCTACTTGATGGTAAAGTAACATTTATTTTGGCATGGAGGCTTGCACAGTGCTTTGTAGCTGGGTCGAGACGCTACAGTGTGCACCGAACCCGCGGGGGTAAGCAAACCTGGAAGTATTTAGGTTTACCTTGGGAATCATTCCGGGGGTCCTTTTTTTTTTTTTTTAAATCCTAGCTTTTTTTTTTTTTTTAAATCCACGCTTAACCACCATGTTGTCTGTGACGCAGATGGGGCTACTGGCTCACCACCTCGCCATTCCTTCGGCAATGCCAATCTAATCACCGGCTCTCCTGCTACACGAACGGAAAAAAAAAAAGGGGTTTTCAAGGGTTTTGCCATTGCAGGCGTGGTGTCAGGCAGCAGAGAGAAGGCGATCAAGCCTCTCTACACCCTGGTGGTGTTGGCTTGGCTTGGCTCTTTGCTCCAGTCCCCCCTCCCCAGCGGGCTGAGGGAGCTGGGGTGGTGCCTTGCTCAGTCATCCTGCGCCAAGGGTGTACTTCTGTGGGTGAAAAAATAAAACTAGGGAGGACAATGAGGCAAAACTTTGAAACCAACCTTAAGCCCCACCAATGCCAAGAAGGGAATCTCATCCCTCCATGGGAGTGCACTCACCATCCTCCTCGCACTGGGAGCTGGGCTGGCTTTAGAAGACGGCTGAAAACAATTCCTTTTTTTTTTTTTTTTT
>NW_009700767.1:547-6831 GCF_000703405.1 Apaloderma vittatum | reverse complement strand
GTTTGGGGGGGTTTTTTTTCCCCCCTTAAGTCACAACATATGTTCAATAGAGATTTTAAAGCTGGGAATCCGTGGCGAGCGCAGGACTGACGTACGGCAAATCCAATGCAAACAGGCGAGAATGAAAATGAAATTAGGATCGTCCTCCCTCTTTCTACCTTCTCTCTCTTATCAAATTCGGTAAATGAGTGTACCAGGTAACCCACCTCCCAGCAGAGCTGGCAACAGCTTGTCCTTTCCATTCAGTGGGAGGTCTAAGCTGTTTTGTCGGTCAGGGAATGTATTTTCTTGTACTTTTCTCTAATGACGTTTCGAAGCCATGCGTGGGATCGCCAACACCCAGGAGCTGTGATATTTTTTCAGCCTTTATGTGGAGTCTCACTGTGATCCGTGGGTGAGGGAATGATCTGGAGACGATGCTGTGTGACCCAGCCCAGGCTACTAAGGGCTCTTGGCCACAGCGCTTCTTGCCCGAGCCCATCTCAGCTCCAGCCTGCAGTCCAGAAATCTGGTTTTATGGAAAAGGAGAGGTAGGAAAACTCACTTCCCACTACCCATGGAAAGCAAATAACAGTGCAAGGAGGGCTCATCCACCTATTAAAATATACACTTCTTTTTCTGTGGTTGGGTTTGGTTTTTTTTGCCTTTTGCAAAATTTTCCCTGCTACACTTATCTGCCTAAATAACGCTAACCCATCGCAGCGCTACCAGCAGAGAGGCTTTACAGTGCTATGGAGAACTATTTTGAACGTACAAATCACTTGACCTAAAGACTCTCCCTGGAGTGTCAGCGCCGTGTGCTGCATTTTCACTCTGCCAAACCCTTTATTTAGCACATGCTAAAGAACAGTTAACATTTAAAGATCCCTTCTGTACATCCTCTAAATGTCTTTATCCTTTGCTTTTAGATTAATATGTCTTCTGTGAAAATGAGATAATTGATTGCAGAGCCGTATTATTTACAAATGAAGTGGTGTTCGTGTATTGACCTTTCATTTCTATAGCTCGATACTAGTCCTTGTACAGCATTTTTAATTAGCGAAATGGTAACAGAATTAGAAGAAAAGAGGGAAGAAGAGAGCTTCTGTGGATGCTTTTAATAAAAGCAAACTTTAAGATGACTTGCGCATAACTGCAAAAAAAGTAATATTTGGTCAGATTCTACATCCCAAGGCTCTGTTTGGAAAGCGAAAGAAATCTCCTTCTGCTTCCAAAGGCACCGCAAGTGGAAACGCAGGGGGGAAGAGGCTGATCAATAGACACAAGTGAGCGTTTGCCCTTCACCCTGCTCCAGCAGCTGTTCTGCACCAGGGGATTCATTTCAGCCCCATCCCTTTGATGTGCAACCAGCAAAGCTCACCTTAGCATTTCCAGATGAGTAGAACCCATAAAGTTGGGGGACGTGGGCACGTATGGAAAAGCAAAGCTCCTAAGGAAGGCTGGGGAGGGACTCTTTACAAGAGTGTCCACTGATAGGACAAGGGGAAATGGGTTTAAGTTGAAGGAGAATAGATTTAGATTGAACCTTAGGAAGAAATTCTTCAGTACGAGGGCGGCAAGACTTTGGAGTAAATTGCTCAGAGATGTTGTGGCTGCCCCCTCCCTGGAGGTGTTCAAGGCCAAGTTGGACGGAGCCTTGAGTAGCCTGATCTAGTTGAGAGGCGTCGCTGCCCATGACAGGGAGGTTGGATCAGATGATCTCTGAGGTCCCTTCCAGCCTGGGCCATTCTGTGATTCTGTGACTGGTGGCTGTGGAGCACCAGACGCCACTGTCGAAGATGATAGAAAGCGGCAAACCCATAGCAAATTCACCTTCCTGAAGCAGGACAGGGAAATCTTGCCTGTAAAGCCAGGCTGGATTAAATCTCAGCCCAGAGCTTGGATGGGTTGAGCAGTGATGCGTCCTTCTGAACGCAGGCCACCACCTTGCGCTCAACAGCCGCGAGCTCAGGATGGCTGCAACCCAGCTGCAAGAGGGATAAGGAGTAAGGAAGCAGGAAGAAAAGATGAAATATGGCATAAATATAATCCACAGGAGTTTGAGGTTTCAAAAGAAATATGTTCTGCTTGGGAAGGGGAAGGATACCTCGTGAGAGCCACTAACAGGCTTGGGAAAGCTTGGGATTTCAAGAATAACCAGGAAAAAAACCAACTCTCCTGACGTTAAGTCTGACATAGTCCCCATGTAAACGCTTCAGTCTGTTTGCGTCTGGTTTAGTTTGACTTCTTAAATGAGTAACTGTTTCTAGTGAAGCCAGGGGTTTTGATGGGGAGAAGGAGTGCTAGAGGCAGGCAGCTGCCTGTGCCATGCGAGCTGAGCCAGCCGCGGCGTTTGAACACAGAGATGCTCGCAGGAAACATAAACCCTTGTGGTGCTTGTGATTTTGCCTAATAGAAGCAGAGAAACAACCAAAAAAAAATCACAAAAATAAGTTTAACTCGACAATGTCTCCAAACAGGCAGAGCTGACCTCAGGCTGATGCCACTGTCCTTCCCTGGGAGAGTGAAGGAGGGTTTTCCACATGGACTTCAATGGATTCAAATCCATGAATAGAAATACCTGAAATATAAAGCAAATAATTCCATTTCTCAGTAACAAAGTTAATATCCTTCTATCTATAAAGGAACTCTTGTAACTGCAGAAAAGGGATATTTTTACATCTTTTTATTAATGCAATAGAAGCTTATTAAAAATGTCTGCCATTGTGGGTCTGGAGAAAAAATATTAGGCTCGAGTAAGGTCATTGAGGAAGGATAGAGAAAAGTAACAGAGCAAGTCTTCAAGCTCGTTTTCAGCATCCTATGGATGCAGAGAAATAATACACGTCAGTCTTCAGAGGGTCTCACTTGCAACGACCATCGAACTTATGGAAAGGAATTAAAAAAATCTTTGGGGACCGGGAAGGTGCTTTGCCAGCTAAATTCCTTGCAGCATGTACCCTCTCGAGTCATCTCAGCTATTGTTTTCTCGCTAAAAGACTGGTCCTTTTCCCTCCTGTGTATCATCATCTTCTGGCCCCAGCGGTGATACCGTGTTCTTCCTGAACAGTCGCTCCTTTTCAATGACGTCGCAAGCGACAGAATCAAATGTATATTCAAAAGAGCTAAAACAATTCTGCTGCTTATAGTTGAGTCTTCCATGCAAGCTCAATTGTACATCTGGGACACCATCCATAATTTTGCAGGAGGCAGCAGCACGCTCCTGGCATCCCCAGCTGATGGCTGTCCCTATCCTGGCATAGAAAAGTCCTGAAACGGGGCTTGGCCACCCCAAATGAGCAAATTTCAGCCCTTGCCACAGCTGAAAATAGGAGATGGGGGGGGATGCTGCTTGAGCACAATATATCCCATACATTCAGCTCGCCAGGCTGAGCAGGACGTGGGGACCCCTCAGATGTGGAGCCAATAGGGAGCGCTCCGGCTACCTGGGATTTTATAAATCTTTCAGTTCTCAGTCTTTTAGAGCTCCAAATGCAAAATCCAGCAGCCCGGGATATCATGTGGATTTATGACTTGGGATTTATGGACTGGTCTGGATAAAATAAGAACTGCCTTGACATAATTTTTTTTTTTTTTGAGGTTTGAGGAAAAGAAATGATAAAAAAACAATGAAAACCTGGTTTGGTTTTTGGTTTTGTTTGTTTGTTTTGATTTGGTTTGTTTTTTTCCCTGTATAGACAAATGTAGATGTTTCATATATATTCAATTATTGTGATTTCTCTTTTTATCTGTGTGCTTCCCAGAGCTGGAAGCGGAGTAGCACAAGCAATGCTGCTCTCAAAGGGTTTGGTGCCTGGCAGGAATCACTCAAGAAAATGGAATCTCAAGGCACTCCCAGCCCTACTCTTGGAGTTAGGAAAGGTGCTGGCAAGTGTTTAGGGATATTTCTGAATGTTTCCAAACAGTAGGTAACTCCCCACAACACCGCTGCCCCAACTCTCTCTTGCTTTCATCACTATTTTTCTTTAATTTTGCAGTCCTTGTTATTTTTCAGTTATGGCTAGATGGGTTTTTAGATATGCATGTGTGCATAATGTGTGCACATATATATCTGTGTGTATATTTGTGTATGTGTGTGTGCACACACGCTTGTACAGCTCTAAATGGGCATCAGCTATATATATATATATCTATATATACGTGCACATGTATACATGTGTGTGTACACACAGACATGCTAATATGTACATGTGTGTATGTATATCTGTACACCCACATGTGCATAGAATTATGTGCCTATTTATAGCTGTATAAACACACCCACAACCATATCAGTTTAGAAGGAAGTTTGTATATTAACGCTTTGATTAGAAACCAATGCAGACTATGACTTTTTAGTAATAGTATTGTTCCTCTGTGTAGGGGCAGCTCAGCAAAAACTGAGCGTTATGAAAACACGTGGGACATACGATGATATTGCCAAAATAGGAGTGTCTTTATGCTAAAATAGTATCCGAAGTACATGGGGAACTACAGATATTTTGCGCGAAAGCCCATCTGAGATCCTTACAGGTATCCTTACCTGTAACTTGTGGCCCTCGTTTCCATTTTTCTCATCGTATAAAAAGAGGTGGTATTTACCTTGGTCACGAGTGAAAAAGACCTGTCAGGTACACTTTTTGCAATCCCTTCTGATTCCCTCTTTCGTACCTCTGCCCTCTGGGTGATTTCCCTCCTGCAATCCTTGAGTCCTGTTCTTCCTTTTATTGATCGAGGTACCCTTTTGGAAAAATAAAAATTAAAAAAGAACCCCAACAACCAAACATATCGCCTGAGCCTTCCAGCCTACCACCTTCCCCATCCCCTTGGGCGCAAACATCCATGTACTAGCACATGCCAACGCCTTCAGCCCAGGTTGTCGGAACCTCTGCACCCATCCTTCGCCTCCTCCCATCTGGAGCTGGCACCACGGCTGATGGTGAGAATGCTGCGTTTAACCTCCACGCGAGACCTGGTGAGCATCTCCATCACCTCAGGTGCCTGGATAACCTAAGGTGGAGGTGCTCATCCCAGACAAGGAGGTAAAACCAACCACACAAACCCTCCCAGACTCTATCCCGTGGACCATGACCTGAAGATGCAAGAGACTCCACCTGAGCAATGCCAGCAGGTTACTCTTTGTGGAGCTGAAGCAAATTGCTTTGCTTTTTGGGGGTTTGGGTTTGTGTTTTTTTTAATTACCACACATTCAGAGTGTTTTTCAGCCCAGGAATAATTTGATTTGGGGATTTTCTTTTAAACAACATTAAGGAGACCAAACCATGTCTTAGAGCTGGATAAAACTGCTGCTTTAAAAAAAAATTTAAAAAAAATGCATGATTTTGTTGGTTTTTAATTATTCAGTGTGAGTTTTCATATTGTCACCTCTTTTTAAGCTCAGAGGCAGCAGGTTTGGGATGAGGAGGCCAGCTCCTTGCCTCGGAACCTCGCTAACCGCAGCTTTGGTTAAGAAAGTTTGCTGAGAATTTCATGCAAATTGAAGAGATTTAATGACCAGCGAGGGAGGCGGCAGTTGGGATTACATCTTTCCAGTTTTCACCGCACATCTGTACCCGTGATACCTCAGGTAGTCACTGTGGTTCCCATTCAGGCACTGGGAACATTTTAGGGTCAGAATGGGGGGAATTAGAAAATAATGATTTTTCTCCTCTGCAAGCCTTCTTCTGTGCACTTCTTCACATCACGGGCAGCTGAAGGGCAGGTGGCTGCTGTTGTGACACAGGGGACGTGGTGCCTAGCACCGGAGTGGCCGTGCCAGCACCGATGCGGACTGAAAAGGGCAGCGGTGCAACTGCCGCGCCACGGGGACACCCCAAATCTGTCCCCCCGCGGCACCCAACGCTAACAAAAACCCCCAAACGGGTGTGCCAGAAGCATCTTTGCTTGGCTGCTTGGTGCCGGTACGTGGCTCCTGTGCTGCCCGGTCCCATCTCCAGCGGCGTTAAAGATCATCTCTCCACCCGAGGGTGAGGGAGGGGGCCGGGGGCAGGCTCTCGTGCAAGGCACTAAGGGTCTGGACCCCACTAAGTTCAAAGACACCCTCCCTCCTGCCCTGAGGAGGGATGTAGCCGGCCGGAGGATGGCTGGAGGCCACACAGACGGGAAGGTATGTAACAATCCATTTATCACTTTGCAAATATTAGCGCTGCCCGCATTTGCTGCAGCAATATTTCTTCTTGGAAATTGGTGAAGTGAGTAATAACAATGTTATTTATTCGAAGACCTTGGGACTGAGAAGCAATAACAGGGCGGGGGGGACCGTTCCCTTGAAAGCTTCGGAGGTG
>NW_009700767.1:0-516 GCF_000703405.1 Apaloderma vittatum | reverse complement strand
AGAGGGCGCGGGGGGCGGGGGGATGAAAATAGACCAACAAAGGTCTGGAGGAGAGAAAGCCGTCGAAACCTCGTGTTTAATTTCCTTGCCCCAGAGGTAATAAGATGTGTTTTGCAATGATTTCTTTATAAACAAGGAGGGCTGGCACACCCTGGGAGGTAGCTCGGGCACCTGGGGGTTTTGCAGGGCACCTCCTTTGCCACAGATTCTGCATGTTCCTTTTATTTTTCTTCTTATTATTCTTTCCCCCCTCCCCTTGCATCCCTTATCTGAATATATAAGGCTGCCCTTTGCTCAGATTTATGGGTTGGGACAGCTCTGTGTGTATTTACAGTCTCCTGACCTGCAGACCTACAGCCGGCAGGAGGAAACCAGGGCCCGTTCCATAAACAGAGACAGATACGAGGGGGAGGCAGCAGGAACTGCGAGCGGCACTTAACATTTTTAACTATTTGGCCAAGCCAAGGAATTAGCGATTAGATTAGAGGCAAAGAAAAATGTGCAGCGGGGTTAAAG
>NW_009700766.1:123860-124076 GCF_000703405.1 Apaloderma vittatum | reverse complement strand
GGCCGTTCCGGAACGGGGGTGCTCGCTGCTCGGAAAGTTTGCACGTGATGGGGGGCTGGAGCATCGCCTTCATGTTTTTGGGTTCCCGGCATTCGAGTCCTTTTTGTAGTAAGCAGCGTTATCCGGTCCAGGGCAGGAGTTCGCTTCCGAGGGATGCGCAGCTCGGGAGGAGCTTTCTCCTCCGGTCCGGCGAAGGGGTTTGGGGTTGTTGTCAGA
>NW_009700766.1:111629-123782 GCF_000703405.1 Apaloderma vittatum | reverse complement strand
GACTGGCTTCTTCCCAGCTGTCGCTTTCTGTGTCACGCTGATGCTAAGGAATATTTTGCTCTCTGGTATGTGTACATTGATAGTAGCCAGCTATTTTCCTCCTCCTACAAGTTCCTTTTAAGCATAGTTTGAATTACTTAAAGATGACAGGTGCTTATAGAACCAGTTTCTTCCTCTTATGCTACTTTGTAGGTAAACCAAAGATACGTGTGGTCTTGGTTTTCCCTCGTATCTTGTGATGACATTAATTTTATCACTACTGATTTTCTTTATATTAAAAAATAAACAGCTGTAACTTCCTTCTTGCGTAACTTAATGTATCTAGCTTTTTTAGCTTTTTTTTTTAAAAAAAAAAAGCAAAACAAAACATGTTTTTGCTCTATCTGTATATTTAAAACAAGTAAAAATTCCCTGTGCGGTGTTGCTTAAGCGTATGGATAAATCTCAGTGTCTTGTGACTTGATTTCATACCTCCAACATGCCTAAGTTTAGCTTGTCGCAAACGGTGGAAGATTTTTCTTAGTTAAAACCGAGAGCTTGAATGACTTTGCCTTGCTTCTTTAAAACAGGAATAGTGCAGGGTGTAGGAGATGCTCAGTGTGCAGCCGGAGCACCTTTGGGTGATCTCTTTCTTCCGTGGACCGTGCCTCAACAGAAAGTTTGGGATGCGAAGGGCTGGACAGGTGGAGGAGAACCGTGGTCAGTTCGGTGGAGTGGATGTTGTAATAATCCTGCACGGTTTGACACCACTGTGATATCTTGTTTACATTGCTAGGCAACTGCACAGATCCCCAGATTTATTAGAAAGGCTGAGAAATCTAACCTAGTTAAATAGCTGCTTCGTTGAGTAAGCGGTATGTGGAGCTATTTTTTTATTATTTTTTCCCCCCCCTTTTTCTCTCCTCAGCTGTGTTTGCGTGTTCTCGACATTTGTCATATCAATTGAGATTAGATCCTCAACTTCTGATGAATCATTTAGCCAGATGCTCAGCAAAAAGAGTGTTCTGTGGAAATGGCAAACTTTTGAGGGGGCAGAAAATACTTAGTATTTGAGGCAAATAACAATATAATATGAGCTAACCACATGTAAATTTAGGGTTTAGACAGTAGTTTTTCTTACTTTCAGAAAACCATTAAATACTTTTAATGATCTGTTCAGTGGGACTAGTGACCATTAATGTTTTCAATAATTAGTATCACCTTTCAGGTCCTCTTTTAGCTTAGTGCTTACTATTCAGAGGAGCTGAATAATAAAAAATGTTTTCTGAGGTGCTTCTATTACTGAAGACAGTTTTCTTCTCTTAGACTATCTATCTAGCACAAAACACAGTGGTCTGGACTCTACCCATGAGGCTGATTTTTTTTTTTTTTTTTAATTGTAAAAAGCAAAGTTTTTCAGATGCTCCTTGTATCTAAAATTTCAGTGAAGTTTGGAGAGACTCCAGCTGGTGCCATCGGTGCATTTTCCTATCTTCCATCAGGTGGTGCTGTCTCCATAACTATTAGGATGCAAATAACTGCTGTCTCTTTCTGATTGAATTATTTTTCAAAGCCTAATGTGTTTATTCAGCAGCCTTTTGTTAAACGTCCCGAAAAATCACCGTGTAAGAAGTTGGCTGCGTTTTTTTTGATTTATTTTTCAGATGATAGTTGGGCTGAGAAGCAGGAAAGACACAACTCAAGATAAAATGGTATTCAATTCCTACCCAACTTGCACAGCTGCTGCTGCCTCGTATTATCCACAACATATAAAATTAGTAATACTACAAAGCGACAGCGGAATGCTGATGGCGTCTTCCTGGAATACCTAGCTTCATGTTGAGGGAGCTGGGTAACACTTATTTCTTTGTGTAATTTATGTATTGCTCTATTTATAACTCTTCTCCCCAGCAATTACTTTCAATTGCCTGCAGTCTTGGTACTTATTTATAACTGGAGATACGCTTTGGAGGTTCTAAACTTTTTGTTAGCTTTAGGGTCAGCTACTAATTTAATTCCTCAGCTTTTCCACAGAAGAGACTGAAGTAATAGCAGGTAATTCTAATCATTGCCAATTCTCTCAGAATTTCAGAAATTAGAAACTTTGCTTATGGGGAAGTTTTCTTTTCCTTAAAGCACATGTGCTGTTTTTCTCCCACTGAATACAGGAAATGTTCCTGCAGTTGCTGCACGCTTTGCTACGGTCTGTTTTGCGTGCCTTTGTAGCCCAGCAGAGCAGAGAATAAACAGAGAGATTAAAGTCATCTGTAGCTGTGAGAGCACTCAGTGGGAAAAATAGGACAGCAAGTAGGACATTGGGACTGTTCACCTGAACACGGAACACTTTGGCAGTTGTTTTTCTTCTGAGGTCAGCTTCAATTTTTTTTTTTTCTTCCCCCCCCGTCCTGCTCCTTGTTCCACTACTGAATGTCTAGAGCTCCTGAGTGTTTGGATGCGTAGCTGGATGCTTTCAGAGACCGCTGCCACATCATAAAGTTACTGCAACTGACAGTTCATTGCACATGGTTTGTCCAGGCAAACCTGCGAGGGAGCAGACTGGAAGGAATTCTGGGGGGGAAGATTAATTAGTTTCCTAGGAGGTGATCTACTCGCAGATTCTGCTGTCAGTAAATTGGCAATGAAAAACGGATCTTTCTGAGCAAGCTACTCTGTGCGGCAATTGTTAACAATGCAGCCATTTAACTCGATAATCACTTTTCACTCCCTCTGGGGAGCTGTTAGTGCTCCAATTCAACTTTATTTTTTATTCCTGGCTGGCTTGATTTGTTTTCTAATGCATAAACAATTAATATCAAAAAGGTGGTGTTGTGCCTATTTTGACAGTGGCAACGAAAGGTCGCTGTGTGTATAACAGCATTTGTGAATCTGAGTGATAATCCTGCTGTTTTTTGCAAATGCAGAGCCCTTTATTTTTTCTTTTTACCATCCATCCTTCCAAAAGTCGATTGGCTCTGTGTTCTTGTTTACTTATACTTTTCTTTTTAGTCTGTTAAGCTCTAGGTGCAGGCCCGTGTGCTCTAGTTGTTGTTAATATTATGGGAATGATTTGGGACGCTTACTGTAGAATATTATAGCTTTTTTTTTTTTAAGGCACCATCATCTGTTACCATGGAAACCTGAATAGTGGTAAAGATGTAGGTCTGAGGCTTTGTGAACCTCGACAGATAGGGACAGGGGTTGTTTCTCATAAGAACAATTACTTTTTGTATATAAAATCCAGTTAAGTGGAGAGAAGAAAGGGAAATAAATTGATCAGTTCAGCATTGCACTGACAATCCTTCTTTTGAATAACATTCAGCATAGAAGGATCAGTGTCTCTCTGATTCTCTCTCTTTTTGTGTTAAACGTTTTTTTTTTTTTAAGCTCGTTATTTATCATAAGAGTTGTTTTATGCCTCTGGTAATTTTCATTGTAATTTTATAAATGAGGTAAATGAATATATATTGGCAGGTATTGTTCTCTGCTTGAATGGAAAGTGCTGAATGTAGAATGGAGAGGTGTGCAGCGTTAGCACCGGAGCTTAAATATTTTGGCAATAAGCAAATTTGAGACTGATGTGGCCCTAATAAAAATAAAATAGCAGATGTTACCCGAAATCCACCTACTGAAATCTGACTGAGGTATATAGGTATATATATAGGTGTGTATATATATATATATAGGTATATAAGGTCTCTTCTGTGGAAAAGCTGAGGAATTAAATTAGTAGCTGACCCTAAAGCTAACAAAAAGTTTAGAACCTCCAAAGCGTATCTCCAGTTATAAATAATGTGAGCAGTAATACTTCTCTATTTTGTCACAGAAATGCTGAAGCCTAGTTAACATTCATAAAAACTCTTACGGTGTTTGGGTGACGAGCAGCAGGAGTGCATGTGTGTATTGCTATATAAAGCATATGTCCTTTAGAGAGAGATTTTTTTCATTTTTTATGGCAACTGCTTCAGTCTGTTTCCTCAGTGACTTGTAATGAATAGATAAAATATGTAATAAAGCTTCTACAATTTGCTTGTAGGTACATTCATAGATAAAGCTTTCCTTGCAGGTATTTTAAACAGCAGGAGCGCAGAGAGGTCATCTGCTGTTACAAACTGGGGTCAGTTGTGGTCCAGGTTGCCTGCTGTGATATTAATAAAAAAAAAACCCACACCAGAACACCCTACTGTGCCTCCCACTGCCTGGGTACCAGAGGGCTCCACTTTCACAAGGAACGGCTTGTGGGCTGACTTTTCTTGAGAAGATTATGATACATTTGGCTTTTATGGCACTTCTTGAACATTTTAAGAAACAACATTACTTTTAACCCAGCGTATTTGACTAGGAGTCATATTTTTCTGATGCCATTCATGTTTCCTAATTCTACAATTTTTTTTTTTCCTATGGTGCTGGCTAGTACTACTTGGTTAGCGTTTTGTTTAGATGATCTCTGCGTTTTCTGAGAAATCCTTACCGATTTCTAGACATATCCCTTTCCTCAGACCTGTGTTGCCTCTTACTTTTGAGCGTCACTTGCCTCCTACCACCCTGTTCTTTCCCAGAGGAAAAGAGCAACCCTACGGTCCCCCGAGCAGGCAGGCGAAGGTGGATGCTGCTGGCATCGGTAAGGACTTCTTGCAACCTGGCTCTATCTTTTTGTACGCTTGTAATTATGTAACAATCGCTTCTAGCATTCATTATTGCAAGCTCCAAAGATCATATATCTTCATGGTAGGGGAGACAATTACTATGTCTTAATCAGACTATATATCATTTAATCTGACCCACTTGTTTTTTTAATATCAGATAAATGCATCCCATCTATCGTACCATGGTTCAGAGATGTTGGATGCTTTGCAATCTCAACAGCAGAGCGTTGCATGTTCCAGAATAAAGTGCTGATAAGTCAGTTAAAGAAAACAAGGGCCTTTGGAGAAAGAAGGCTCTAAGTGTTGTTTAATGCCACAGTTAAAAACGAAGTGATTCTGGGAGCGCAAACATATGTACCTGCGAACAAGACCTGGTAAATAGGACAAGAAACCCCAGGAAGAGTGAACCTACTTAGTGCTTGGTCTCCTCTGGCTTTCTTGTTTCCTTTTAATGAAGGCTTGTAAATCAATCGAAGACCAGCTGCTTGATTTCTTTTCTCCAGCTAGGTCTCTCTGGGACTGTGGGCTTGGGAATTCAGGCTGACTTGGTGAATTCTGTGGTTTGAAGTGGTGCAGCTCATACAGTTAAAAAAAAAAAAACTAACACCAAAAAAAAAAACCTAACACCAAAAAAAAAACTTGAGCTGCTTTTGAATTTTAGAAGGATGGGACCTGGCTCTTGTTTCTTGATATTTTTCAGTTCATCTTGCAAAAGGCTGTGGGGTTTGACAGCTGATGATGTTGTGTGGGCACAGATCAGCGCTGCATTCTACGTAACTTATGGTTACGTGCACATCTTTATTCAGCTGTGCTGTTTCCTTTGTACTGGAAATGCTCAACGTATCCATCCCTCACATGTTGCTAGCTGAAGTGTCTTCAGATCCGACATAACAGAGGAAACAGTTTACCACTATTTTTTTTTTCTTTTTCACATACATCCTTGTCATAGTGTCAGCTTCGTTCTTGGGTAATGACTATGTTAAACCACTGGGAAGCGGCTCTTGGCTGCTAATTCAGCTGTATGTTGAGCAAAGGAGGGCCCTTTCACTACTTGTCCTTTGCAATGTTGTAAACAACAACAGTATCAAGAGCATTACAACTTAATCCAGGGTTTATCCATTTTTATGTTGGGGATCAATCCTTCTCTCTTTGAATTTGAAGCAAATACCGTTACCTGCTTGAGCAGAAGCAGGGCACTGTGCTGTACTGGGGATGATGTTCTTGAAATGTGCTTTTGATGCCAGTATTGCTGAATTTGTTGCTGTTGCTGGAATGATGTTGATCTTCATGTGTGTGAATATTCGCTCCCTTAATATTGTCTTGCAGGTCAACCCTTCAGTAACAGATGGGGGAAGGCCTAAACAGGCACATTTGTGTACAGTGGTTCTTTAAATGAAAAAGTGTGGAGTTGAAAATGTTATCATAGTGTTGTTTTGTTTCAGAAGGTGCTTTTACCAACTTTTCTTGCCTGGCAGATAGCACGTGTGGTTGTGACCACCTAGAAGAAGTAGGGCATGAAGTGGGGTGAGGATAAAGGGAATTAAAGCCATTTGACTGTGCTATATAGATGGGTCTTTCTTCCTTTAGAAATACACTTACTGGAATTGCAGGGGTATTTGCTGGATAAGCAGAAGAACGCTTCCGTCAGCAAGATGGGAAGCTGCTGTGCCTGATGGTTCATTTCTCCAGAACAGGGATTTTCTCTCAAGGTGCACCCATTTATGTGCTGGCTGCCCAGATCTTATTCTGCGTTTTGAGGTGTGAATTCAGTTGCTCTAATAGAAACAGCAGTTGGTGAAACTGTAAAGTTTCCAGGAATTACAATCAGTTATTTCTCAGGGAAATACTTCATGTTTTTGTGTTTTTTTTCAGGAGTATGTGGCTGAAAGAAGTAGATACCAAAAAACAAAACCAAACAAAAAAAAACTCCCCAACCCTTCAAAAAACCTAAGCCAAGATACAACATATATGTAACTCCACACTTGACTGTGTTGGGTTGATGCTAAAAATGTGTACTACTTTGTCCCTGAGAACTGGAAAGCACCAATATAGTAATAATTCACGAGCTATTTCCAGTGTTTTCCATGAAAGTTCCACCTTGTTTGTGAGAGGTGCCTGTACCTGCATTTCTGCAGGGGGACCTGCTTTCTCTAGGCTTTAGCTTGGATGTGTTTGTAAGCTGGCTGAGCCAAAGAGCTTGTTATCCTCCTTCTCATGCTAGAATTGATAGACAATTGTCAGTTTGTAACGGTGATACATCTCTCCCAGCGAGCATCTTTAACACAAAGCCCCTTTCCCCCCTCTATTGTTTATTAAACCTAAGGTGATTGCTTTATTGTATAGTAACTTTGAAACATCTGAAGAGCCAACTGTGTTAAATGCTTCAGAGGCACAAATGACTCATTTTTGTACCCTGAAGAACGTTTTCATCTTGCAGTTGTACAAGAGAAATAACAGAGGAAACGGGAGCAGAGTCGCAGCCAAGCAGCAAGGGTGGCAGCTGACAAGATGCTGGCATGTTTGGAGGGGGATTAGTTAGGGAGAAAGTGATGGGAAGGCAAGTGTGATGAGATTATAGGAGTAGGAAGAGGAAGAGGGCAAGTATGTGAAGAAACATGAAAGGTAAGAGGAGCCTGACAGGGTAGAAACAGTGAGGGAGCAGATGTAAAATATAGTTCAGAAATTGGCTGCTGTTCCTGATCCTTACAGACTGGGGGGATGGTTGGTGCTGTCATAATCTCTGTCATCCCTTCCTGCAAGTTGACTGGCAGCCAAAGTTACTGCTAGGTCTCTTGTTGCTGCAAATTTTGGTCCTTGGGCTGAAACATGGGCTTGCAGTGCCTAGTTTTTATAGTCCTTCCTTCATTTCACGGTGACGTTTTCCTCAAACGAGTATTAGTATTTTGAATTTACTAGTGGCCTGCTCTACGTTTGCTTAGAAAATCATATGAGACTTCTTTTTTAAATTTGCTAGTCCCTGATGTTTTAAGAGCCTAAAACATGATAGAAGCAGTTTTCCCTGCTGTTACTCTAGCTCAACTGGTATTTCGGAGATCTGTTCCCGTGCTCACACTACAGTTGCACACTGTATTTTAATAATGAAGAATAAGCTTGCAAAAGGAAAGTACAGATATATTTGCCCTCTGAAAACCACTGCTATTCATCCCTGTCTACATCGGAGTAGCTTATCAGGATAGCAGCTCTGTCTGGGTACCAAAGCACACCACAGGGCTTGGTTCAGAGCCTGTGCCAGGCAGCCCAGATGTGATGCACAGTTTTGTGCCTCAGCCAAATGTAATTAAATGGCCAGAAGTCTTTATGTCCATCAGCAAGCTAAAGCTAATTGCTCATCTTTTGCTCCTTTCCTTTAAAAAAAAAACAACAACAAAAGCGTTTTGAACTTCAGTGTCGGTTTGAAGCAGACATTTGTTGTTGTTGTGTTGCAGGCTCTGACTAAACAGGATGGGAGCTTCTGATAAATTTGACTTTCAAATGGGGGGCTTTGAGCTCTGGGTGCTCCTGTGGGCAGGCTGGTGCTTGCCAGCACTGACTCATTCCCTTTAGGGCAGCGCTCTGCTTGGGTCCTGCCTGCAAGAGGCAGGTAAAGAGGCAGCAGCGATGGGCGGTTTGCGTGTCAGCGAGCCAGGCAGTTATTTCATGTTACTCCTGTGTGTACCAAACACGTGCAGACAGTTCTTGCCAGGGATGCTGCTGACCATTTGGATGCTGCCTAGTTGAACTGGACGTGCAATTTAATTTCTCTCTGGGCATGGGAGAGATTTTATTAGATTTAGGACCAGTTGAAAAGTTTCCACGAGTGTGATCTGAAAGCTGATTTGTAGGAAAACAGCTGACATAAAATGAGCAAGTCCCCTGCAGTTCTTGAGATTCAAACATTCCAGCATGAATCAGGGGGAAAATCTACGTAATCTAGGACAAAATGATAGATTTCACTAAATCTTGTAGAGTCTTATGCATACTTTTTTTTAAAAGGGCTTTCTGCTATGAAAATGGTGGTCAAAACGTTGTTCTAGCCCTGCAGTTCTTGAGATTCAAACATTCCAGCATGAATCAGGGGGAAAATCTACGTAATCTAGGACAAAATGATAGATTTCACTAAATCTTGTAGAGTCTTATGCATACTTTTTTTTTTTTTTTAAAGGACTTTCTGCTATGAAAATGGTGGTCAAAACATTGTTCTAGCTTCCTAAAATAAATTAGTTTTGTTAGCAATAGGGTCTCCCAGACAAACAGTAAATCTATTTTCGTGATTAAAACATGGGAGATGGTGTATGTACTAACAGATATGAGCACGTGGTAGCAATAATCAGAGAAGCGGAAAGCTTGCTAATAAACACGCTGTCTCTGTTGGCACAGGGATAACCCTGGAGACTGCCAAGGCCAGAGCCTGCAAAAATAAGAAAGTATAATTAATTGTCCTTAAATGAACCTACCAAGCAAAAATATCCCTCTTAAAGTAAGCTCCCAACTTTGCATCCATTTATTATCAAGCTTTTTCATGTGTCAATGTTTTTAACGCTCTGTAATGTGCTTATTTACATTTCTGTACATGTTTAATGTAAGCAGTCAGTATGCTGAATATAGCTGCAGTGGACATCTCTTACTCTTGCACTTTGCTTTTTTTAATCAGTAGTACAAAACTATTTCTCAGAATGACTGAGTACTGACTGGAACAAAACCTTGGTGGTGTTTGAAGGTCACTCAGCAGTTGTTTGTATGAAATCACTCCCTTGTTTTTTTTTGTTTTAAGGATGTTTTACTCTTCCTTCTAGTCCTTCCTGTGAAGAACATAGCAAGAAAGCAGAGAAGTGTTATTTCCTCCCTACTCCTTCCAAGAAAGCTCTGTGCTGATGAGCTTTATTGCTAACAGAATGCTAACTAAATGAGAAAGTTTCATTGAAGTCCTAAATTTCCTTGTGTCACTTTAATTCCCAGTCATTACCAATTCTGGGGTGATTTGTATACATACGGGTGTTGGAGCATGCACGAAGCATCAATATATGATAAAAGTGTAGATAGTATCCTGTTTGCTAAGTGTAAATTGTGACAAAATTTCTGAAGAGTACAGAATGAGCACTTGAATTTTATAGAGTATATAACAATTTGTCCATAATATGCTTCCTCATAGCATAGGGGATGGCAGAAAGATTACTCATCAGGATCAGACTTCAGGTATAATTTTCCATTAAAGCTCAGGAGAAATGTAGAAGTAGTTCCTCTGCAAGTTTTTCTTAGTAAAGATAATTTTTCAAGACTTGCAAACTGGAGAAATAATGCTGGAGGTAGGAATCGTGGTCAGAAACTTAATCCCAGTCTTGGGAAGTACTGCAATATAGGTCCAGGGTAAATGTATACAAAGTTATTCTGAGTAGGTAAGAGACATCTGTGAATGATTAACGCTGAGATTTTTGAGGACTGACAAGTGACAGCATATTTACATGCAACTGAATATGAATTTGAAAAGAATGAAGTACACTAAAGGTAGAATATGTCACCTGCTGTGTATGTAGTTTAAAAAAGTGTGTGTCTGGGAACCTTTTTTTATGTCTAGAATATTCCCCTCCACCCTGAATATCATATTTCTGAGAGTGACAAATTAACATATTGAGAATACTTATATGTGCCAGCAGTTTCTTAACTTTTGAACAAAGGTTTGCATTATCTAAATACACTTCACTTCTGTAAGTGAGACTGGAGCTGTGAAAGGGAGAGCACCTCAGAGGAAAGGAAAGGCAAGAAGGGAGAATTATTCAGTGTTCACCACGAGTAATAGACTGCAATTAAAACAGGAAAATAATTTACTCAATTTAGACAGGACAAAATAATTTACTATCTTTTGTAGAGGTGGGTAAAAAAGTACTGCACTGCATGAGAAATGAAGTTGAGTAATTCACTTCAGGCTTGCTTTTTTGTTTAAATTTCTAACTTTCTTATAATACTTCTGAAGATGGAAAAGAGTGGGAGGTATAGCGAGAGAAGAAGAGGATGCTGTATTTAGCATATAACAGGTGTAAATGATGTTAACACATATTAATGCTTCTCAGCTGTGTTTTTAAGTTCACCTGATTTTTCTGTTGCATATCTGTTAAATATCATTATGGTTATCATCTGTTAAATAGCATTATGGTGAAGTCAGAATTGCATCCTGTACTCCTTGAAATTCCTCCCATGGCCTCTCAGATCTCTATTCAGACTTGATCCAACCTGTGGGCACATACAAAGCGTAGTATTTAAAACCAAATAAAACAAAAAAACCACGAAAAAACCAAAATTAAAAAAGCACCCCACCTCAGCTGTAAGTGCCGTAAGTGCTGATAAGTGCATAAAGCACAAGTTGGAGAGAGGAAGAGTGTTAAGCACGTGAGGTCTTATTCCTGTATCAAAGCTCCTCATTGGTTCTGGGTAAGTTGCTCAAGCCAAGTTCTGGCAGATGAGCACAAGCTGTGACTCCCCCCTGCCACGAGCCTGGGATGTGACATCCAAAAGGGCTTCAGGAATCATATCTGCAGCCAAAATTGATGCCACTACCTTTCCCACGGGTGGGGCTGATGCAGATTCCTGAGGTCACTATAGATCCTTGGGTGCTTCAAGTGGGGAACATAAAGGTAACGGGGGTATCTTCCCTTAATCTCACTTTGGGTCCCTAAAATGGGACCGGGTGAACGCAGCGCTGTGGGACAGGGAGTGCTTTTGTCAGTGTTTGTGAAGGAACAGAAATTCTATAGCTGGGGAGAGATCTGAGACGAAATTAATAATCCTCTCTGTGGAGATAAGTTTGCATAGCGTGTTGTAAATAATGCATGGGGCCACGGAGCTAACAATAAGAATAAAACAAAATACTGAATAGCCGCTCATTCAGTGCGTGCCATCCATCTTTTGCATAGAACAACAAAAAGTCCTGTGACAGAAATGAGTATGTGATCAGGTAATTTTTTTAAGTTGAATCTACAACAGGATTTCTACAGGGTTTTGAGGACAACCTTCTGCTTGGGTAGTTAATAGTATTCAGAAATCTTGATTAGTTTTTTTTTTAATATTAATACTACTTTTTTCTCTTAGTCTCCCTTTATGATAGGGAAGCCCATCACCACTAAGAGCTGGACAATAGTTTGAGGGGCTTCTCTTTGACTGCACGAGTGTGCTGGAGGGGCTTTTGTCTGCTGCTCTGCAGTCTGTGTAACTGTGCAATTCCCTTTTGTCTAGCATCACCCCAGAATCAACGAAGTAGGCATATGAGGAAAAGTTGGGATGCTTGGGCAGAGCGAGCTGTGCAAACAACTCCGCTGTAAGGTGATCGTGGAGGGTTGTGAGGAATTGTGCTGTGGCTTAGACTTAACCTGCCAGCAGACAGCTGAACTGCAGCGAATTGGGATTGGAGGTTTTAAGGTGGTTGTTGCTGTTGTTTACTACTTGATGCACCTTCATACATCTCGTTTGAGTTAGAAATCAGCCTCGTGTATGCAGTTAAGTTCATCTTGTTCTTTGTTCACTTTAACCAGAATAGTAGAAA
>NW_009700766.1:103861-111598 GCF_000703405.1 Apaloderma vittatum | reverse complement strand
GAAACCAGTGCTGTGGTAATTAAAATGAATAATTGATTATTTGAATCGCATTAAAGAAAGGTGAGGAAATAGGCTGTTATTTATCAGTCAACTTGAGGGAATTGATGTCTTCTGAAAATTAACTTTGGTTCTTTTGTTCTCATTATTTACATTATAGCAGGGTTGAAGAGAACAAATAATGAGTTTCTTCAAAAGTTTCTCCTTTTTCTTTAGACTCTCAGGCTTCCAATTACTTTTCCTTGCTGTTTTTTCCTTTTGCAACCCATACACAGTGACTGTTGATTCCTCCTGTGTCCAGTGTGTTCCCTGTAATGCCCATCAGTGTTGGTAGGGGATGTTCTAGGAGTTATGTGTGCCTCTGTGCTCCCAACAGGTGCCTAATAAATATGCAGATCAGTTCTTGTTCTTAGACTGTAAAGGTGAATGGATTTATTTAGAAATCCTCTGTAAATTCTTCTTCTTGCTACAATTCTCAGCTAAGAAGAGTAGGAAGGTAAAAAAAATGGAGTCTGAAGGGAGACTTTCTTGCTCTCTACAGTGACCTAAAAGGAGGTTGTAGTGAGGTGGAGGTTGGTCTCTTCTCTCAAGTAACAAACAATAAGACAAGAAGAAGTCACCTCAAATTGCACCAGGGGAGGTCTAGATTGGATATTAGGAAAAATTCCTTCACCAAAAGAAGTCATCAAACACTGGAACAGGCTGCCCAGGGCAGTGGTGGAGTCACCACCCCGGAGGGATTTAAAAGCCATGTAGATGTGGTGCTCAGGGACATGGTTTTGTAGTGGAACTGGCAGCGCTGGGTTAATGGTTGGACTTGATGACCTTAAAGGTCCAACCTAAACCGATCCTCTGTTGTGGAAGAAGGTTGTGACAGGTCACACAAATTTGGGAGAAGCGTGGTGGTATTAATAAATTTGCTTTCTGCTCTTGTGGATTTAGATTCCACTGGCAACTAAGTCACTTGGGGAGGGAAAGGCTGTAATTTTCAGGAACTCTGTGTCAGAATGGTGACTTAGCTAGTTGTTCAGAACTAGATGGCACTTGCAGTTTTCTTTCAGGGGAGCTAAAGACAAAACGGAAGCCTGGAATGTTAAATTGGAGATCATTGATAATACATAACCACAGGAAAGAGTAATGAGATAGCACAAGGTAATGGGGGAAAAAGGATCGCATGTTCAAGCTGATGTTTCTGTAGGACTTGACCTTGCCTGTTTCTGCTCCCTTCCTTCTGCTTTAACACTTTAAAAAGAAAGTAAATATGGATGGAGAAGTATTTGTTGTATTGAATACCTCTCCCCAGGTTACTTCTCTTCAGGATGAGGAAAATGTTTACATTGCTGTTTTATAGCAAGGTGAATTGAGTGCAAGAAGAATATCTGTAATATATGTATGTGTGTGTGCGTATATATATATATATAATTTGAAGAAAATGTTTTCTAAGATGAACAGGAATCAAGGTCTTCCCCTCCCTCAGTCCTTTTATGATATTTCACTGCTCATTAATTTTAGCAGTATATTGCAGCTCTCTGTGCTTTCTGCTACTGATCTTCCAAGGGAATCGAGCTCTGACTCACCGTGCTTATGTTTTGTAGTCTTACAGGTGAAACTTTTTTAACTGACTTCAGCTTTCCTTGATGACAAAGCAGTCTGTTGAATGTTGTACTGAAATCTTGCAAATTGAGAAGCATGCTCCCTTCGTAATACTTCTTATACTTGCAGGAATTTCTGCATGGCGAGACACTCAGGCAGGCAATAGATGAGTATTTTGTAATGTGTTTAGATCAGGGACATCTAGAGTTTGGAGACTCAGGTTCCAAACTCTGTCCCAATCTTGTTTTATAACTCTGTGCAAGTTAACTTTTTCCATGTCTCAATTAAGTTTACTGTAAATGGCTTATATATTTCTTTTCTATCTCACTGGAGTCTGAGGATCAGCACTTATGTAATATTTCAAAATCTCCTGATGAAATTCAATATGCGTATAGTATATTTTCAGGCTGGCATCCCTCTCGCTCCCAGGATTATCAAACAATACCTTCTCTAGATGGTTTAGTAAGAAATAGACTGTCATCCATGAACACGGATTGAATGAAATTGGTAGATCTACTTACTTTTTACCTTCTAAAGGTTTCTTATGAACACTAAGTTGTGCACAGCCCTTCCTTGCAGGAAGGGATACTGGTCCTCTGCTAATCAGTTGAAATGAGAACTGGTGGTCCCACTACTGCCTGGAAATAGAATAAAAAAAAATGTCAGAACTCATATACTGTGGCTTCTGACTCTCATCATTTAGGGTGTGGCATTTTTGTATCTTTAGCTCTTCTGTCCTTATTGCCTTTTGTAGCCAAAGCATAGTGATCACAGTTAGAAATGAAACTATGCATTTGTTGTAGAGACCTGTGTGCAAGGTAGTCAAGATAAATAATGGTTTAACTTGGGCTTGTTGGGAGGTGTTGCTTATAATTATCTTTGGGGAGCTCCTTAATGTTAGGGACTGTGGGTGACCTGAAGAGGTCGACTGGAGGATATGGATGTCCTGCTCCCCGAGAATGAGTTTTGTGCTTCCTCAGGTGGAAGCAAACTCCTGTAAGCGAGCCCCTGACCCATCCCCACGTGTATGCTCATGCCACTTTTCTCCTTGCAGCTTGGCAAACCTGTGTTAGAAGCAGCCTTGCCCATAGGTGGATGAACAGTCACGTTGCTTTTGCCAGGTAGATGCCTGGGGCTGTCCCTTCATAAATGGATTTCAGAACTCCCCTTTTTGAAAGGTGGTCTCTGGCAGGAGACAGATTCATCCAGGCAGGGCAGACACTGATTTTTCACCCAGCTGGAAAGAATTCAGACAGTGTGGCAGTAAATACACAAATTTTGGGAAGTGAAAGAGGTTTGGTTTTGCATTTGAGAGATTGTTAAGAATTGATTTTGAGGTGAGACCATCTCTTTCATTTGTGACTGATCTATGTCTGTGTTGTAGTAGAGAAAAAGTTTAATGCATTTCTTTTGGGAATTGGGGGCACTTATAATGGACCTGGGTCATTCTTTTCGATTTTTGTCATGCAGTAATAAATTTGAGTGGTGAAGCACAGCGCTATTCTGATGTGCTGTTGGATTTTCCTTCTGAGTGAATAAAGCATTTAATCTGACTTGTGAATCTCTCTCTCGCCATCCCCTCCAAATCAGCAAGAAGAACCCCCTTCAGCTGCCCCTCACCAAATCAGCAAGAAGTAGTTCTTGGCTTTTATTATGTGTGTTTTATGTAAACAGTGAAGATGCTTCCAGTTTAAAAAGGCCAAAAATGGTACTTTCTACCTTCTTGATCTAGAGTTGCTCAAGTATACATAGAGAGCTGCTACCTCAAATGGCATTGGTATTGAGTTGCAGAATGGTTCAGGTGAGATGAGACTTCTGGAAAAGGTCTAATCCATCTCCTGCAGGATCACCACCTCCAGGAGGTTGCTCAGAGCTCAGTTCGGGTGAGTTTGAATACATATATTTATAGATGGAGGCCTACAGCTTCTCTGGGCAACCTATTCTGGCATTTGATCACCTGAACAGCACTCTTTTTATTTTCATTTCAATTCATGCCCTTTGCCTCCTGTCCTTTCACTGAATGCCAATGAGAGGAGCCTGGGTCAATCTTCTTTACTCCTTCCCATGAAGTATTTTATAGACACTGATAAGATTTCCACAAGCCTTCTGGAGGCCGAGCTTTCCCAGCCTCTTTTTCTATGTCGGATACTCCAATCCCTTAATCATCTTTGTGGCCCTTTGCTGGATTTGCACCAGTACATCCGTGTCTGTCTTGTTACGCTTGTGTCTGTGTCGTGTGTGCACACACGTTTCAACTGTGCACAGTGCAACCCTAATGTGCTACCCGTTCAGATTTAGACATTTTGTCTGCCTTTATTTCTACACATGTATATCTATTAGGGTTTTATTTGGAGATGGCTGATGCACAGGGCAGGATTTCCCAGGTGGTTAATGTTTGATTACATTTCAGCATGTGCTTCATCAAATATTTGGCTTTGCTGAGTAAATTGGTATCTTATGTCAGCTCATCCTGACTTACTGTCTCAGTGTTGTCCACTTGGTGCAGAAAGGTAGTAATCAGTGTGTCAGTAGCTGTTACATTTTAATGGAAAACATACTAATTCTTTTTTGAGATAATATACAAGAGGGGAGAAATGTGCTGGTGAAATACTAGAATGTCTTCTGCTTGAAGCCAAGGCTAAAGACATCTTGAACAATTTATTTGACTGTTTTGGACACCTAAAAAAGCTTCTAGTATTTGAACGTCCTAAGTATCTGGAGGTATCCCTGCTGTCCAGGTGGCTTGGCTTTGTAGAACTAAACTTAAAAGTGTATTCAGATTCTGTAAATTGAAAAAACAGGCATTTTATTGTCTTGGGGTAATGATGAATGATTTGGGGCTGCTTGTGGTTTAACTTATTTACTAAACCCTTTGATTGGGAGTGGTGCTACAAAGTGTAGTGTTGCACATTTTATACTTCCAAAATACTTTTTAATTTGAATTTTAAACTTATTTTTGCATTCGTTCACATTTTATAGCAGTCTTCACAGGCAAAAGGGGAGGGCTTTTTCATTGGTAGATCCAGATTCATCTAGAGCAAACTCTCAATATAAGTAGATTCCTGCTTTTGTGTTGTGGGTACAGCCTGTCTGTCCAAATCCATCCCAGCTTAATCTGGCCCATGGTTGTTCATTTTTGTGTGTTCGTGCATGACTCCATTGATACTTCTGGTTCCATCGCAGGATCAATAGTACTGCTGCTCTTCTGCGTGGACCAACCTAATTAAATTTAATGATTTGCAAAATATCACTTGGGCTACCTGCTTTCAGTGGTCTGTAAACTGCAAGCACTACAAGTAGCTTTGGAAATATGTTTAATAGTATTTTAAAAGCATGCATTAAGTAGTGCAAGAGAAAGCTCCTAAGGGCAGGCCAGGCTTTAAGCTCCTATTATTTTAGAGAGGAAAAAGTAACCTTTGTGTAAATTTGAATATGTAACACAAGATCAGTAGCGTGACTAGTTTCGTACTCTTTTTCCCTGAGTCAGAATGAACTCTTGGTGTAGGATTATTCTCTGAATTAGCTGATTATTGAGGTTGTGCAGGGTCCTCTGGCTGTAGAGAGGCTTTGGTTCATATCAGAGTGCTCATGAGTTAACAGCCACCACCAGACCAGAGCTGGCCTCAGCAGTGTCTTTAGCAGATGTGAGTCTTCTCAGATGATGGGTCTTCCTTGGTAATAACGTCCTGTCTTCTACTCTAAGCTGGAGAAACTCCTCATCATTAGCCCCAACCCTGGGGACTTCATACCACCTGCACATGTCTGTGTAATATTATCCTTGCATTAAATTAATTGACCGTTAGTCTTGTTTAGGATTGATAAAAGGGCAAGAGTAGCAAAGAAGTCCAAGCGTCGAAGTGCAAGAGCACTTGAGAAGCTCACGGGGAGGAAGGAGCGAACAAGTGAAACTGTGAGGGTGAAATGGGCTGTGCTCAGCTTGGGCACGATGCGAGTGGATGTTACAAAGGGGGTCAGGTGCTTCTTTGTCAGAGTATCCCAGGCTGTACGCTGCTTGATATGCCTTCCTGAAAGACCTGCTACCAGCTGGAGGAAGGTGAGGATTTCTCAATCCTTAAGAAATCACAGGAGGACCTGGGCTGCTGTTAGTCTGCTCGGTGACTTGCTGCTTCACAGGTGATTTGTGGTCTCCGCAAAGACTCGGGCTGCAAGAAGCATTTTTTCCAGACTTGAAAGAAAATTCCTTTTCTTGGTGGAAGATAAGAGGAGGGGAAAAGAAGTAGTGCTAAGCAAGCCTCTCTTCTATGTGTGTTGAAAGCTGCCCTGGTTTTTTACCTGCAGTTTTGAGCACTGTTTGGGTGGGAGGTGGATGTCAATCATGCTGATAAATGGCCTGAGACTGAACTACTTTGTAAAGCCACTTCAGGGAGTTCTTAGATCTGATGGTTGGTAAGAGGAAGGGGGCAGAAGGAAAGTGGAGCATTGGTAAAAATGGCAGGAGTAAGGTACGAATGGGGGGAAAAAAAATTCAATGTAGGGGATATTTTGGGCTCGTTAAGAACTGGTAACTTTTATTTCTGCCTTTTCTATGATTCTGCATATCCAGAGTTATTTGGAACAAGCCTGGTTCCCTTGACCCTTACTCTCAGGGCACGTGCTCCAGTCTTGACCATCCTGACGTCCCTTCACTGGGCTCGCTTTCCCCTGCCTTCCCTCACCTGAAGCTGTAATCTCCATCCTAGTTCAGATGGATCTTTGTCAGGATGGTGGATCTGCTGGCAGAGATGTTCTTACTTGTTCTCTCAGATTGATGCTGTATCTCAGCCCTTGGAGGGTCCTGGAGGTGTAAAAGCCAATGCTCTGCCTGGGACCTCAGCCATCCAGCTGTGTGGGAAATGCAACAACTGACCCTTCTGCCTAGTGAAATCTCATTATAACGGTATTCTTGAAAACTAAACACTGAAAAGGAGCTGTGATACCCAATAATTACAAAAAGCTGTAATTCGTCTTCTCATAAGCTGGTGTTACAAGGTTCTAGTTGCAAAACCCCTTAAGATCCTTCTTTCTGTCTTTAATAAGGAATCCAGAGGTGCATTTCCTTGTTTAATGTCCCTACTATAACTTCCCACTACTGAATTTTTAACTTAATATATTTTACAGTTGACTAAGTGTATCCTTCTTTGTTTCCTGTCTGCTTTGAGGAATCTGAACAGCTGACCAGGAGCTCTTGGACAGAACCCTTAGACATGTGGTCATGGTGGCAATAAGGCTGATAAACTAGAAAATTCTTGGAGAGGGTGGAAAGACAGGAAGATGCTGTGACAGTTTGTGTACTTCAGAGCATTGCTTAATTTTTCTGTTGGAAACATACATGTTTTATATTATAGGAGGTTGAAAGTGAGTTTGTATTACTAATGAAAAAAGATCTTAATCAATGCTCAATAAATACTTGTTGAGCTTTCTTTAAAAGAGAACATGGGAACTCTGCTTCAGCTCAGAACAAAACATTATTTTGCACTGAACAATTAAAATCTATTGTTTTTTTTTAACTTGGAAGTATTAATGTAAGAAAGTTAATGTCAGATTCTAAGTTACTTTCTCTTAGTGCTGTTTTGTTATACAGATAAAGCCTTGCATATATAGCTGATTCTTACTTTTTTTTTTCCTGCCCCCACATACACCCCAGAACCTTCCTCTAAAGCTCTTAATGTCTGTGCTTAGCTGTACGTATGCACAGACTGCTGCTTGTCAGAATTACTAATGGGTGTCTGTTTGCATATGCAGAAGTATTTTGGAACCTGATGGTAAGAGAAGTGCTTTTCTGAAGCTTCTTCTGGCTTTGGGAACCTGATGAACTTTTAAAAGTCAGTTTTGTCACATTTCTCTGCTCCATATGCATCCCATCCCTGCCACGCGTGTTTTCTACTGTGCTGAAAAATATGTTGGAAATTTTATTCCAAATCAGAGGTTGAATCAGATGATGCTTTGAGGGGTTTCTCTTTGAATTGAAGGATATTAATCTGAGCAAAGACCTCTCTGCGCAAGCTAGTGATCCCTGCTGAGAAAACAAAGCTGGGAATAACCTCCTGCTCCCACAAAACCACGTGGCCTATTGCAAATACATTCTTTTACCTTCTCAAAATAAGAAACTATTTGAGCAAGCTTTTGCATTTGGAGTTAACTTCCCCC
>NW_009700766.1:70910-103830 GCF_000703405.1 Apaloderma vittatum | reverse complement strand
GTTTCCCTCCCCCCCCCCCCCCCCATTTTTAGGGTTTAAAACTTAAAATAATGTAGCTACTTGTAATTCAGTGCACAGTCTCCCTGTTCTGACTCTCGACGCTCCAGGGTTTTCTGTATCTTTATTTTTCTGCTCTAAAGGTTCAAGACTGTGTGTGTGTGTATGTAAGTTTGTGCACATAGACCAGTCTAGAAGAGGACAGAGGCTTCTGGGGAGGTCTTGAAGAGAGTTTTTAATTTTAATGAAACTGGAAAGTTGATTGGTAATCCCATAAGTAAATGCTGTGATTTTGTTTTGAATTTCCTGGCTATAAATAATTAAATGTAAATTACAGTGCTAAAAAAGGAGTCTGTGGAAAGATTGTAATTTACATATATAGGCCAAATAGTGTTTTCAGGTATGGTAATTTCCAGTAAAGCAAAGGAAGGGATGCTTAGGCAAGGGCTTGGGGGGAGAGTTGGTAGATTAATTTTTAAATTGGAAAAAAAAAAAAATCCGTGTTTCTGATCTATCTTGCTTTCACTGATGCTGCTCACAGATAAAATGTAAGCATCTGAATTTTGGATATGGCATCACCCATGCAGAGGAGACACGAAGATGCTGCACTTATTTCAAAGTTTGCACATTATCATCTGAAGCAGCTGTGCTCAAGGGCTTGCTTCAGAGCCCGCCAAATTACGTAGAAAAGCTCCTGTTGAGTTGTTGCTGCCTCACAACTGTTCCCTGATTGCAACTTTATTGAAACAGGAGACCCAGCAATTCTTTAAGCCACCTTTCTTGTGATCTTCTCTTGTCAGCATCTCTCTGTTTGCAGACCTTAGACAGGATTACAACCAACAGTTCCAGGAGGTGAAGGTGCTCAGTCCAAGTTCCAATGGGAGTGGAGACCTTATGCTGCTTTGCCTGTGAATCCTCACACTGTCAATATTCGGTGGTTCTACTTCTCATCTGTTGGAATATTGCCCTTCTCAGAAAAGCAAACATTTGCTCTGCCTTCGTTTCAATATTGGGCTGTGAGAGAAAGGTGGTGATTACTTCTTCGTACCAAGTGTCTAAAATGCATCGAACTGGTATGGGCTTTCTTTATAAAATGCCAACTTGTTTTTCTACTTGGATTGCTGAAGATAACGTACGTGTGTGTGTGTGTGTAGCTCTGTAACTTATGCAGGTGGAGGTCCTGACTAGCTGTGAGATTTTGGGAGTAGCTTGGCCCAGTACCACAAGGATTAATGACACATGTGAAGTTAGGCATGTAGTTTCACTTTTGCCGAATGCATAGTTTTATTTGGCACCTACAGTATTGTATTTAGGCTGATGGCCAAAAATAAAAAATGGCCAATAATGTTTGCCAGCTACTCTGGCAAGGAACCAATTATCCCATCCTGTTTCCATCCCTATGTGCACATGTCAATAAATAATCACTCAGCCATGATCCTAATCAACCCTCTCTGATTAAACATATGTGTCCTGAAAGCTTATAAACTGTCAGTGCTGGCAAGCATCAAAATGCCTATACTCATTTGTATTTCTTTCGATCTGTTAAAATACCTATTAAGGCCTTAAGTTGTTTGACTGTACTTAAAGTATTGTATGGAAAATCAGTTACGTGTTGCAGGGACTGATCCATATTGACCCATGCACCATATGAATAGTGTAATAGCTCTAGGAAAGTGTCTCGGCACTGAATAATGGGATAATGTGCTGCGAGTAACTGGATTTCTCTCCAATGTGGAGCCCTTCAACTTTACAAAGTCACTTTGTACAACTTTCAGTTGTTTGTGAGAAGATTTATAATAAGCTGCTCTGCATGCAGATTATACGTCTTCAAGAGTTTAAGACAAATCCAAGATTAAAAGAATTACTTTACAAACAGTAGATACAGTTTAGTAGTAGCTGTTGATAGAGACGAGTTATTTCAAAGACAGTTGGTGTGGTTTTTCTGGTAGTTGTGAAGGTAACACGTTCCTGGCGCTGCTGTAGATTCCCCAGCTCACAACCATGCTGTGCTTGAAAATAATGATCGTTTGGTCCATATCAGAACTACAGCAGGCAGCATAAAATTGGTTCTTGGGTTTTGGAAAAGAAATTACTTAAAACATGAAGGTAGTATTTGTGTTTTCTGCATGTGCTGGCAAAAAGAAGTTGTAGAGAAAACCAAAGTGACTGCCGCATGGGTTTTGCTAGGGACCCTTTGCACCGTCAGTGTGTTCACCGTTGCTGTTAAATCATATCAAGTATTGTGTGATCTGTCTTTAATTTTGAAACATTTTCCTTTGAATTTTCAAGAGCAGGTGTGCTTTTAGTTTAGGAGTTAACATGTGGCTATTGGAAGAGTGTAGGAATTGCTACTGGAGTAAGAGACCGAGGCTTTGTAGGCAGAGAATGAAGTTTGCCAGAAGCACAATTTAATGTTAAATGTAAATATGGGGCTGCAGATGGCATCCTTCGGTTTTGAGCATGTGAATTCAAGCTGCTCCTGAGATGGTTTCAAATTGTCTTCCAACATGGAGAAGCTGAAGCTGTACAAATGGGACTAGGGTTTTCCTTTGTTTTGAGGAGAACGGATTGCTTGTTTTAAAAACTGACAGCATTGTCCACTGAAAAAAGAACAAGTTCTCAGAGTGTTACAGGTGCAAGGTGCTTAGGCTGTGAAAGGATTTTTTTTATTGTTTCTTGCTGCTTTGTTTACCTCATTCCAGCCACCTTGTATTTCATGCATCAATAACCATTTAACTCGTAATGATCCTGAACTTCTGTGAACTTTCTGTCAAGGAAATTTTGGTTGTCGCTTCCAGGAAAAAACTGGACTATGTAGTATTATTCTATCTGCAATAAGCTCTTTTTTTTTTTTTTTTTCCCCCTCCAGTTCTTGTTTCAAATCATTGCTGTGCAGTGTGGAACAGTGTAGGGTATAGCACTACCAGTTTTGTAAAACTTCTCTTGAGAGGAACAAAACCAATAAATGTAAATTAGGATATTTTGATGCGACAGTGCCTCAAATCTAGTAAAATCCTTCTCTGTGCTGCACCAAAGCCTTGACTCTTCATGTTTATTTTGCTGTCTTGCCTAGTGTGTATGCAAACGCATCCACATAAATCAGTTATTTCAGTTTCAGCAGTGTAGTAACTACTATGGTTTGAAAAGGAGAAAAACACAACAACCTGCTGAGGTTTCTACTGCAGACTTTTTAGCTAACACCCTTGGCTTTACATTATGCTGTTATGTCAGAGATTGTTTGCTCCAATATATAGTTGTCTTTAGACCTTAATCTCAATTTTAAGGTAGTTGAGCTCTTTGGATCAGCCTGCTTGCCTTCAATAAGAGTGAACCTCTGTATACAAATTTTTTGGGGGGGCATAGAAGTTCAATTTTGTCACAGCTCACTGTTGTTTCCCCTCTTGTAGAAGGGTTGTGTAAGGGCACAGATGTTATATCACATGTATTAATTCCTTAATGTGCCAAGAACCTATTTAGGTACTTCAGTGCCACTTCTATAGTAAAGAACTTTCTATATTTCTATGCTTCTTCTAAAAAAAATTTTTTTAAAAGTAATTTTTTCTGTAAGAAGCTGGGGAGGATGTGTGTGGTGTTTTATGTGTTAACTCCCTGACAATAGTGTAGTAGTTCAATGGGGGTTGTTTTCAAATTAAGATTGTCTTTGGTTGAGCAAGATATGTAAATGGTTCTTAAAGCCCTCTCTGCACTTCATAAAAGCGTAAAGCATCTTCATATATTGTCTTTCAGATTCTGAGTTTTGCGAACCAGCTCCTTTTTTTGACCGCTGTATTTGTGATAGAGTTCACTGGCCATCCTATGAGAGTGGGGAAATCTTGTCAGCCGCAGTTTTAATGTGCAGCGGCCACACTGAAAGCAAGTCGTGTGTGTCCAGTCCGGAGGATTATGTACAAAATATTTCTAGGAAGCTTAACTTTTATTACTTTGGGGCAAGTTAATAGCAGTTGTTGCTACACTAAATGTGGAAAATTCCATAATGTGAATGTACTCTGTGCCAAAGGAAACTTGATGGGGCTGTAGATGACATGATCAATAGTAAAAGAAATATGAACAGGTCGATAATTTCAGATGGCTGCTTTGATTTGGAGAGAGGCACAGCATTGATTTGTAAAATAAGAGTATGGATGCAGCAGTTAAAATACGCTGTGTGTACATGCATTAGGTAATAAAATAATGTGAAATGCCCTCAGCCTCAATCAAAGGCAGATAGTAAATCATCAAACAGGAGCATGCATCCTCTCTGAAGCAGGAGGCTCTGAAGCATGCAAATGAACACTGGAGCCATGCAGATTTGAGCTGTCCATGAGAGAGAAAATAAACCCCAAAGCTGATGTTCATCAATTCGGAAGATGAACGGTTCTCGCTTCACATTGTGTAGTTGTCCTGCATGATGCCACGTGAGAATTAAAAGTGCTCGAGGATCATAGCAAAGCAAAAAGCAGGATCTGATTTGGTTTGCCACTGCAGACATCTCAAAAGCTTTCAGCAAGCAAATTCAAACAACTGTTTAATATACAAAACCAGGAAAATTCAGCTTTCTCTTCTGACTTATCCTGCTTCTTGCCAATATAGATGTACAGAGAGAAGAGCTGACTTTAACTGGGACTCACTGATGTGCCAGAAGTTCGGTTTTTTGTTTGTTTATTTTGTTCTTAGAATTGATTTTGGTTATAGCCTAGGTGGTGCACCCTTTCCCAGCCTCTTCCCTTGTATCTTTGTCCACTGCGACTTTAACTGTTGCCATGCTTCCAGATAAGCATATCGGTTTTAAGATGCCACAGACTATACTACTTCAGGTTTAGGTAAGTATTAAGCAAAATTAGATGGGTTTTGTGTGTGATGTGAGTTAACCCATGTAAAGGTAAGTTATGAACCGCCTTGATAAATCTGCTGCTCTGAACACACGACTGGCATTGGGTGTGGGACCCATGTGTTACAGCACACTGCAGAACTGCTCAGAATTGAATTCTGACCAGCAGGTTTCATTTCTGGTAGGCAGGGCCAATTTCTTACTAAGACCCTGCAGTTGTAATGTTTAGTATTGAAGTTTTTTTGGTTTTGATTGTGGCTTTGGAAAGTGGGGCTTTGTCTTCCTGGATGCACCTCTGTTTTTTGAGCAGAGTATATTCTTCACTTGCTTTTGGGAGAATTTAGAATATTAGTGAGAATCAGAAGCTGTAACCTTCCAGTTGTTAGATGCCTTTGCAGTGGTGGTCCTTTAAAGGGTAAATTTGGGGAGTTTCTCTGTCAGAAAAGATGCTCATACGGACCTAAAATCTTCCCTGTCCAGCCATGTAAGACTAGGTCTAGAAGTTGTACAAGATAAGCACGGTCATGGTTATAACTTAGCATATTATAACTTAAAAAAATAAGCCCCATGCCAGGCTCCTCTTTGCAGACAGAGGGGACATCAAAACCCTTTGAGGAGTTGGTCAGCAGCCTTTGCATGGCAAATACCTGTGTGAAATCTCCATGAGACTTATGTGAGTGGAAACTGTGCTTGAGGATTTGGAGCCTTCTGTGCCAATGTTGATATGATTGGGAAAGCTAAAATCAAAATAAGCCGTCCAAAACGACTTCCAGCTAAGCAGTTTTAGTTATTCAGCCTCACTTTGCAGCTGAATGATATGTTGTCAGAGATGATGTTGTAGAGAGGTGTTGAAGTATTATAAAAATGTTATTGGATTAAAATGCCAGCAAGATCCAGCCCAAGCCATTCTATAAATATCTTATTATGAAAGGCTCAGAGATGTTTCTCTTAGCAAATTTAAAATAATCATTAGAATCCTTCAGCAGATTGCTGTTAATTGGATTGAGAATTAAACAGCTTTGTATGAGTGCAAAGTTAATTAATAGCTCATTACTTTTTAATAAGGCAAATTCATTTGGAAATAAAAGAGATGCCACGGAGTTTACCACAGATCTGATATGAGATTGGGAATATCAGCCATTCCTTTTGTGGGAGAAAAGATTTTTAATTAGGCTGCGGAGGCTGGCTGGTGGGGGTGAGTGAAGAGGAACAGAATTGATTTCCAGATCCTTGAGGGCTCGAGCCCCTGAGACCCCTCGGTGTGTGCTGCCTCTGAACCCCCTCTGCTGCTGGCCAGGCACTGCGTGGAGATAATGGAAATCTAGACACCCCAAAGCTTTGTGTAGTCAACTTTTGGAGGGGAAGAAAAAGAAAGGCATCCTTTTCTCAAAAGTGCCTGCTACATATCTAAATGTTAGTGGCTTTATTCCTTGGCAAGGATTTGGCTATCCCAGGCTCTTCTGCAGAACTGGCTCACTTCTAATGATTCCTCCCTTCTCCTCTCTTCCATCCTCTGCCTGCTTCCATCTGCAGACAGGCTCTTGCTTCTCTGACTTTTCCGTTTCTGTCCCTCTGATGTGCCCGTTCAGCTTCATACCTGCAAATGGGGGGGGGGGGGTGAAGACCTGCACCTCAATCTTTGTGTCTCTACCTGCTTTTATTTATGCCTTGTAAGCTCTACCGAGGGGAATGTTTTTTGCCAACGGTCCTGGAGGAAGCCTGGAAAGCAGCCAGGCTGGCCCTGGGTCCTGAATCCCAGAGTTTGGGAGGATGCCCTCACCGTGTAGGAGAGTTGGAAACGGTGTGGTAGCTCGTTCCTGCCCTTGCAGCGGGCATCAAATCACACCAAATGAAACACCTTGTGAGTGTCTGCAGTATCTTTGTCAGCACTTACCCTTACTGGTACTCAGGAAGTTTTTAAGGAAGAGAACCCGGTACTCTGTCAAGACCTGTGATTTCAGTCAACATGGGTTTATGGGTGAATTGTAGCTGTTGTGTTTAATTCTCTATTAACTGAGTTCTCTATCGGCTTTCAGCTATTTTACCTGGGATTGATGCCAAGATGACAACTCTGTAGTTGCGCAGGTCATTTAATTTGTCCTTTAAAAATATATCAATAAGAACAAATGCTCCACTGCACATCTGCTCTAGGCTAAGTCATAGTTTTTGTTTGTTGTTTTTTTTCTCAGTAAGTAAATTCACATAACTTCTTTATCCCACCATCACCACTGCCACACACAGAGGGATATTTCTGAATTTCCTGTGATCTGGAGTTACATTTCTTCTCTGTTTCCCCATTTGCAGAAGTGAAAACAGGTGGTAGCCATCTTCCCATCCAGGGGAAGAATTTAAGAAGTGTCACTTTTCTGTATGCATAGATCCAGAAAGCTGTTTTCTTCCCTGTTCCTCTTTATTTTCTTCCTTGACCGCAGTTAGCAAAGTGGTTTCTGGGCCATGGTGAAACCAGATTAATGCTTTGTACTAGTTATTAAACCTCGTTTTAGTTTTAAAAATCACTTTCCCTCTCTTTTTTCCTCCTTGAAGTAAAGTCAGCATACAATCACCATCTGCTTTCTTCTCTTCTGCCCCTTTTCTCCCCTGTAAAACACAACTGACGTAAAACTTGGCCAAGTGAAGAATCTGTTATGATGGCTATAAAGAGATGTTTATGGCTTCTTGATACTTTTGAGGGGAAAGATATCCTTCTCTTCTTGCTGCAGGCAGCCCTCCTGGCTTGTGCTGAGCAGAATCTGGCCATCGAGGCCAGCCAGCTGGTTAACAAGTTGCTTTTACAAGCAATAACTGGAAATAGATAAAGAGTGCAAGCTCATTAATTTTATGGCTTCTTGAATGATAACTTTTGGGAAGAGGTAGGAGACTTGACCTGGATTATAAAAAAAACCCACCACCCAAAGATGTTATCAAATCAGAAAGCTGAGGGTTCCTCACTTGGTATCTTTACAGTGTTATGACTCTGGATAAAAGCTGAGCATTAGCAGTAGCTATTTTTAGAGTAAGAACAAGGAAAGTAATTTAAATATTAAGTAGCAGTTTTGTTCCTGAATTAAATAAAGCTTCCCTAGAATCCCCTTGCGAAGTGGGGTGTCAGTTAAGGAGTTCTACAAGCTGACAAATACCTGACTGTGCATTTTTCACTGCCTCCATCGTTTCTGAGCCTTGAGAGTCGCTGTGCCGTGGGGATGTGCCTTGCAGATGGACCCATCTGTGCACTGACCTCAGAGGTCTCCGGTGATCAGTGGTTTGTCATTTGAAACCTCTGCTTAAAAAACTCTCAGAGAACACTGAAAGGCATCATCCCACCCCTCAGTGTATCTGTTGCTAACGTTTTGCCAAGTGCATAGAATCGCTGCGTTAGAAATGTATTTGAGGATTTCTAGTATTACCTGGAGAGAGGGGAAGGGGAGGGGGGGATAATATCCCAAATCCCTCTGGGTTCCTTTAGAAATAATTAGGTCAGAACAAATGCCTGAACTGCTGCACAGCTGTTTCTAGGCTATGTGGACTAATTTCCAGGACAGAGCACCCAGTTCCTCTGAGTTTCTAAAGTGATTTGGAGCTTGCAGGTGAAGCGATAGTCATGGTAGCAGTGACCCTAGCCAAAACTTTGTGCTGTTAGATGCTTTGAATTGGAGGAGTTCTCTAACTGAACCTGCATTGTTACAGGCTTGTAGTGTAGGGTCAATGGTTGGACTTGATGATCCCAAGGGTCTTTTCCAACCTGAATTGTTCTATGGTACTATGATTCTATGACTTAAATGGCAGCAGGATTGGGGGCTGGGTGGGGTGGAGGGGATTGCTTTTCACTACTGAGATTTCACCAGCCTGTGCTCAGTCTTGGTGTGCTCACGGAGGGTAAATGCTGCGTGTGTTTGCTTATTAGCACTGTGGTACTCCTCGCTGCTCTCTTCACAGCCAGAGGAGTTACGCTAAACCTTGGCAGGGAAAATTCACAGGGCTGTTAATTGCCGTCTAATGCGGTCAGTTTTTTACCTATTAACATGTTGTTTTACTCTGGTGGATGGGAGAGATGATGGTTCATGCATCTAGGCTGCACCTTCAGGTATGCCTGTCTAATTAGTGCAGGAAGGAGTTGAGGGGTTGCATACTGGGATTAAAAAATGAAAAATGTGCCCCCTCATTAGTGTTTGCAGGCAGTGGCAGGGCAGGCACTGAGATATTGGTTAATGCAGCTCCTGCCACTTAAAAACAAAAACTGACTGGACATCACACAGAGAGTATCACACTCTCCGAGACATCAAACTTGCTTCACTTAAGCATTTTTTTTTTTTTACGTATGTCAAGATTTTATTTTAGAATGAACTGATATTTTGTATTGGGAGATTACGTTCTAAGCTTCATTGAAGAGGCAGATTTAAAAGAGCTTGAAATAACTTTTATTTTCTGGTACTATGACAAACAAAATCACTGGATATTTAAGTATTCTGAAACAGTGACATTAAAGAGCCAGGAAAATGGCTCAGACCACGAGTTGTGCTTGTAAAATGCATTTTGCACTGGCGTGCAGATAGCAACGCTGCTTTTATTTATTTTGTTTTTGGAAAATGAAATTCTCTTGAGATGTTTTTCAAGAGAAATCAGTAACAAATTTGTAATATATCTCTCTGCCCAAAGCAAGTGTCTTTTAAGGTGATGAATAACTGGAAAGATGAAATCTGCGCCGTCTGCAGGCTGTTTTCAACTGTTTACCTCGAGACATGTATAAATCTTCCAATATTTTCCCCCCTCCAGCATTGCTGTGAGATGTCTCAGTCTCTTATCTGGCATTTTCATTACGATTCAGGAATGTTTGAGAGCAATTGCATTTTATATCGGTGAATGCAGCCAGAAGATGGGCTGGGTCACTAGTTTCATGTAGGTTAGCCTTGTCTGCTCTCTGTTTCTGATCTTTGTCACAAAATGCCAGCTTTTATTCACTTTCAGACATTTAAATCTGTTTTAAAGTAAAAGCAGTTTACAAGTTACAAGCTTCTGCTCATACTGTACATGGTCAGTCCTAGAGTGATATCTCAGTTATCTTTAAGGAGATGCAGCTGATGTTGGACATCAGTTTGACTTGTCTGTGGTTTTGTGACGTGGCACTGTATATTTTTAATTTCCCAGAACCTTTCTTGTATTTTTTCAGCTTCAAGAAGGTAAAGAATAATAATTAACGATGAGTAGTAATAATGACTCAAGTTGGCATTTAATATGAATAAGGAAATAGGAGTTCGAAGGAAGAGAGGGCTCTTCTGCACTATGGGAGCTTCACAAAGGGTATCTGTGGACAGAAGCTGTCGTCTTCCCATTAGAACTGAGCAAATGATCACAAATTCCATGTAGTTGGTATCCAGCTGACAGCCCCTTATAAATCCTATGCTTTTTGCAGGACTGAGCCAGAGGCTGATGTGTAGGGCACAGCTTAGGAATGGTGTAGAGGCAAGGAGTTAAATTAATACTATTTAAGATCTGTTTTAGCTTCCTGGCAAACCTCTTTTCCAACAGGGCCAGATAAGATGAATGCTGCTTTCAGAAAGAGTGATGGTACTGGGAAAGAGATGTTTTGCCTCAAGGAAACACATTTGAATAGGTGCTAGCTGAAACAACTGAATAATTTATTTTGAGTATAAGGCACAATTTTATCTGTTTGAAGTGTATAATTTTGGTCATTTTCTCATTTACCTGAATAGTCACAAGTGTTTTAAGGAATTAAATGTTACATTTTTGTCCAGGTCACTAGCTTTGTCAAAAGGCTTAATTTATTCCTCTGATGCATTTATTAGCTAAGCTTGTTTTCAAACATGAGCATTTAAAGAAAACCTTCTGTAGGTATGTATGCGCAGTATCAGACCTCAATCCCTGATTTAATCATTTGGCCCAGCAAATGTGACCTTCTTGGCCAGAGCACTGCAGGGCTGATGGGGGTGGCTGAGTGCTCGCCAGTCACGTGCACCCCAAAGTCTTCTGTGGGGCTGTTCTCCAACAGCTACAGCTTTGGGTAAGTGCTTGGCTGCCCTGGGCATCTGCTGCTGGCAGAGAAAGGCTCTGTACATTGTTGTTAATGTTCTGACTTAAGAATGCTTCAATTCTGGTGTGAGAAATATCTGTGTCAAAGAGTTGTGTGAAATCTTGGGGGGGTGTGTGTGTGTTTTTTTTTCATTTTTTTATTTTTAGTATGTACCTTTAAACACAATTTTCTTGCATGTTTTGGGAGGAGTAGGATGCAGGTCAGTTGAAAGCTGCACCCAAAGCCAAAGAGCAACAACTAGTCAGATTTAAAATCACTTGTTTGAGATCAATTCTTCTGTGCCCGGGGATTTTGGGTGATCCTTGGTCAGTGCTTGTGGTTAGCTTTTGGAGGACAGGGCAGTGTTTAAGTCCCAAGCTGAACAACTTGTTGAACTAAATCTTGCAGAAAGCGTCTTTTGTGGTGCTTGCGACTGCCGCAGGTGCGTTTGGGCTCCTGCAGGGGAAGAGAGAGATTTTTGGGGAAGCATCTAAGTGAAAATGAACTTCCCTTGCCTGCTTGCAGAGCTGCCCCTCTCTGTGTGGTGGCTGTTCAGCTTCACCCTTTCCTTCTGGAATGCGAGCCGTGCAGCAGCTGTGGCACGGGGCTGCTTCAGACAGAGCAGCTGTTATTTTTTTCTTCATATTTCTAGGCAGGGCGCATCACTGACGATTCCTGGATGGAACGTGTTGCCCTGAAATTTTAAAGCAGAAATAGTAGGAGTCGAGGGGCTTATTAAATTTTGCGCTCTTATTGAATAGAGATGGTTTACAAGAAACTCGCTTAACAAAAAACATTGCTTTTATCACGTAAGTGTTTGCATTCCAAACGTGCAGGGACAAAAGTGATGTTGCCCACGTCGTGAAGGACTTTTCCTGCCTGAATGCATTGTCCAACCTGTGTTCTGTCTGATTTAACAAGTCCTTCAGCCTTTTGGTCTCATGGTTCTCTGTCTCTGTGTGGTGAATTTTTTTTTTAAGATGTATTTAGGCGTTTGAAGCTGAGAGGTAAACCGATGCTGATTTATCCCATCTGGAAGGGGAGTTGTTGCCTTCCTCCTCCCTCACTGAGCTCCCCACAGTGCTGTCTCTGCCTGGCTGAGCATGTCCATTTATACCTATTTAGCACCACTGACAAGATAGCTAACCTGTGTTTGATGGATTTTTGTCACTCCCTGCTCCACAGCATCTTAGTTCTTCTCTATTGAAGCCTTTGACAGTTTAAGGATTTGATCTACCTTTGCTTTCCACATGGAGCAGCTTCATCTCTGCTCAGAGCAGGCACAGCTGATGCTCTCAGTGTTCTTGCAAATGGGAACTCTGGTGCCAAATGCCACAAAGAAGGCAGCTGATGCAAGGCATGGGTGGCTGTGGTGGGTTGTGTTTGATAACAGCATCTTACAGAAACACTACTCTATAATGGCAGGTTTGATCTCACAATTTTTAAACAGACTGCCTTGGACATGCTGCTTCTACAAATCCTCTTGTGTCAACTTTGGGGAGGGCAATTCTTTACTGTGACTCAGGCCAGCTCTGATCTTGCTCTGCAGCCCCCCTGCCCTGAATGCCTCATGTGCTCTGTGCCAGAGATCACAAAGAAAAGGAGCTGCTGGGCCTTCTCCAGTGGGGAAGTGGAGATGAGACCTGTGAGCTGAGCAGGACATCCAGGGGGGAGGCTCTGGGCTTTGTGGGAGAAGGGGTTGGGACAGATGAGTTGCTGGTTTCAGGTGCCCAGGGGCAAAATCTTCTTCCATCTCCATCTTAACCTTTCATTATTCTTGGGAACAAAGGGAAAGCTCTTGCAGAAGAGACATCACATCACCATTTGCTATGGGTAATTCAGGAGGGATATTCTGCCGAATGGGCTTGTAATGTTCTTTCCCGAATGCCATTTACTGGTTTTGCTTGCTCTTGGTAAAAGAACCATGAAAAGATTTAACAGAAAGCTGGCTGGTGCGTATGGAGGGTGGGAATTAAATTAATGATCCTGAATTTAAGGATGCTACTTATCTTTCTGCTTCTATTGCAGTCTTCATATAAATGAAATTCATGAGGTTTATTGGCTTGTAGTTATAAAGCATCAATAATGTTCCCCTTGGCAGGCTTTTGTATGTGTATCTGTGTGTGTGTGGTGAATAGAGGGAAATGTAATCTCCAAGTTATCAAACTGTTTTACAGTGTTCTTCTGAACTGCAGAAACCCTTGGGAATATTTATGTCTCTCTTGGGTCTTATTACCACAAAAATTATATGTGTATTTTATGGGATAGGAAATATATTGCATTTCTTTCTGATAATAAACAAAACAGAAATATGAGCTCTTAAAAATATATATAAAAACTGTAGTGGATTCTTTTGGACTCATTTCAGTTGTTATGTTTCTTAGTGATGTTTTTCTGTTATTTCTTGATGTTTACCACCCTTGAGATGGTTCTTGGGTTTGTTTGCTTTCTTCCCCTTTGGTTACATCATGTGAGCTGGATGCTCCTGCTGATCACAGCTCCTCACCCCTCAACAGAGCTGGTCCCAGGGCAGCTGCCCAGGATCCTCAAAGGAGACTCCTGGGTGAAGGGATAGACAGGACTGAATGCTGACTTTAATTTT
This sequence comes from Apaloderma vittatum, assembly GCF_000703405.1. Taxonomy (NCBI): domain Eukaryota; kingdom Metazoa; phylum Chordata; class Aves; order Trogoniformes; family Trogonidae; genus Apaloderma; species Apaloderma vittatum. The sequence continues at coordinate 90,378 of NW_009700766.1, read as the reverse complement.
TTTTTCCCCCAAGATAAATTGATACAGCATCATGAGAAGAGTCTGCAAGTCACATCGACTTCACTGGCAAGCAAGGAGCTTGCTGGATTGCAAAATCAAGTACTTGGGCCCTGTATTATTGCTCTTGGCTCTTCTTCACATTGCCCATACCCCACCTCTGCATACGAAAGTATCATTTAATGCTGCGAGGCTGAACTGTGGACCAGAGTTCACTTGCTACTTCTTCGCAGACTTTTTGCCTAATCTTGGATAACCAAGGTCTCTCGGAGCTCAGAAATGCCTGTCAAAGCCTTCTGTGTTCAGTCACCTACTTGTCTTGAGCTGTGGTTCTTGAGATTTATTTGCAGGTGTACTGTCAGAACCAAAGCTCTTTCATGTCCAAGGATCTAGGCAAATTAATAAAAGGACTTGATGTGCTCAGATGCTATGATCAGGGGGACTGTGTAATTAGTGTAGGTGTAACTTACTGTTGGTAAGTGTCTATACACCAGATAATACACTAGTTTCCTGTCCTGAACAGGATCCAGTCATAGAGGTGACTGAGCACTAGGTTTTGGAAGTCCCAATGATGCCAGTATCTTTGAATTTTCCCCCCATGAGAGAGGTAAATCAGGTGCAAGGAGTAAAGGGCAGTGTGGAATAAACCTGCTTAAATGGTTCCTCTTAATCTGCTACAGGTCTTGTTAGATGCAGGACCATAAAAAGCATTTTGATTGCTCCACCAGTGACACACACACGAGCACGTAAACGTAGTGTTCCAAAACAGTCTTATATATTTTTTTCTCATTGTATTTGATGTAAAATCTGCCTTTGATGAAACTTAGAAAAATGCTTTCTGTTAAAATCATAATTATCACTTGGTTTCCAGGCTGTTAAGACTCACTTGAAGATTCTGAGGAAGAGGAAACATCCTCTACTAGACTATTGCTATCTGAGGACAGAGTTGAGGGAGTAGGAAATGTAGGTGTGTGAGTGTAGAATCTTGCTCATATACGTAATACCTGACTTAGAACAAAGGTCAGTGCCCTGTCTTTTCTTTAAAAATGCAAAGCTGCTACATACCAAATCAGGGAACACAGTGTATTTATCTGGCAGATGTACAGGTGAGCAAGTCTTACTACTGCACCAAAGTCCATACTCACTTTGTTGTTGATAATTTTTCCAACTGACCCTATTCTACAACTATTTGTGGATGCTGAAGTCAAAAGGGAAAAAAAAACCAACCCAAAATCAAGAACTGGACCATTCCCTACCAGAACAGCTGAGGCAATTGCTGTCTAGTCCAGCCTATGCCCCCGAGATCCACTGGTGACACATGTGCCATGATGTTTGCTGTAGTGATGCTAGTGAGGAAGCTGGGATGAGGCAAGCTGGCTTTAGATAAACCTTTTATTAAGTTTACTTAGTTTCTGCTCTAATATTATGCTATTACCAGGACTTAAAGGACTGTTCTGGCAGTAGGGGGCTGCCCCTTTTTTAGCCTAGCTCAGTTTCTTTATAAACATTGTTCAAAGTCCTTTCTTCCCAAGAGACCCTAATTATTTTCACAAATTGCTCAGTATTTTCAGCACTTTTTTCGCTGAAAGTGCAGCTACCCAGAGAGCGAAATATGGTTCTTGCTTTGTTACTGTAGAGCTACTCTGCTTTTGTGCTTGTTCCCACCGGTTTCAGGCTCAGAAGCTGGCTCTGGATTGTTGCTTCTGATGTCGAGAGGCGTTGTGCTAGCAATCCTAATTAGGAGTGCCACGAACCACAGTTAAGAACACGGTGGCTAACTAGGACAAATAAATGGGCAAGTGACAGATAATTGAAACTGCAGGGGAGTGTAGCAGGAGTAGTTTTCAAATGTCAATGAGAAATTCAGCAAGGGCATCGGGGAAAACTATTTCTCTTAAAATTTGCAGTAGGGGTTTTCTCAATGACCACAGGCAGTCAGGACCTCTGCTGAGTCTTTCATTCATTTGTAATTAGCTGTTCCCTTCTGATTGATGCCTGCCTCTTGCAACCTCTTCCAATGGTCTTCATCTGTCCCAGCTGCAGGAGTGGCTGAACTGACCCGTCGGTGTCCCCAGCTGTCCCCACGGCTGCTCTTGTGGAGATGCCCTTCTTGCGCAGTTGCATGACCTGCGTGGCCTGTACGGAGCTCTTAGTGCCCGTGAGGTGGATGCAAGTGCTGAAATTCAGTCCTAATTAAGTTCCTGGACACGAACTGCTTCACCAACTCCACTTAGAGGATTTGTCTAATTGACTGAGGAAATAGTTTGAAGTGGAGGAACATTTCTTTCCATTAATGTTCAAATGAACTGCAAATTACAGAACTTTTGAAGCCCCCATATTTCCTTAAGATAAAAGCTTTTTTTTTTTTTTAAAAAAAAAAAAGGGAATTGAACTTTGTCTTAAATCAGAAACATGCATTTATGTGGTGGGGGAAGGGTTTTAAGTAATTTTCTGCATGAATAATTTGAAAGCTGCTGATGAGTAGTGAAGATGGGCCGTAACATGTCTCAGTCTTAGACTGGGGAATATATATATATATTTTTTTTCTTTTTGTAAAAATGGAACTGATGAGAGAGAAAAGAAAATCCCAAGGCTTAGCAAATATCTCAGCATCTGAGTTCACTCTAGTGCAGAGTTGTTCCCTTTACACAACTCCAGATATTAACTGTAGATCAGCCTTGCTATCATGAGGTAGTAGGAGAATTAAGGGGTAGATTGCAGGACAGAGATATGTTCCTTATGAGATAAAATATTGGGGTGGGTGGAGGATGCTGTTATGTGAAGGGGGGCTACTAAGTTCAAAATGGGAAGGAAGGGGCAGGGCTGCCAGAGGGATGTCTGCTTTCCCTGTGACTCTTTGGAGAAGTAGACGGGTTCTCCAGAAGTCTTACATGGTCTATGCTGTTAATTGAAGGTTTGACACCAGTTAATTAGTGCATGTCAGCTGAACTGTAGTGGTTGACTCGTAGCAAATTTGGGATACTGTAGCAGGTCTCTCCCCCCATAGACCATGAAGTTGTGTTAAATCAGCTCACATTCCTTGTGACCTGTGAGTGTTCATGGTCTTTACTGTGTAGTAGCCAGGTAAGGTAATGGTCACCTAGAAATAGATGTGGATGACTCTTTCCTTTCACTTCCTCCAAATCTTTCCCCTGATAATGTAGGCTAATACAAAAATCAGGAAACTGGAAAGTTTCCTGAATATTAATACCAGGTCTTCACCTTTAGAGTATGTTGTGTCTGCCCTGCAGTAACGGCACAGCCCTGGGTAAGAGTTAGTGGTCTAATCCCAGTTTGCATATTTTTTTTTTTTAGCTTTTGTGCCATCACATGTTGCTGGCTGTTTGCAGTCTCTAGTGTGTATATGCCACAATATGGTTAGTTATTATTGGACAAGAAAATAAATATTTCACTTAATAGGTTGTCTCACATAAATTATGGTACGTATTATCCTTCCTCTTTAATAGCAGTAGACCTTATACCAATGCTTCCACTACACTAACTAAAACAAGAAAGGGCTATATAAACTTATACATGCTTGCAGTAAAAAAAAAAAAGTGGAGATGGTACCTTAAGGTGGTAACTTGTTTTATAGATGTGCAATTTAAACTGCTGTTAAGCTGAACATTAGAATTCTGAAAATACTATTTGGTCTTGCACTTTTGTCTGTTCTATGCAGATGGAAACTTAAGGGAGAGTTTTAGTACTAATAAATTTGTCGGATGTTTTTTCTCTGTGGAGAACTAAACCTTGCTTTTAGAGGTTTGGTAGTTTTGTTTTTTCTTTAGCTCCTGGGGACTAGATTTTACCAGTGTTTACTACAGCAGTTGAACAGTAGGACCTTTAAACAGAAAATAGAGTAGATGCTTGTGGCAGAGATGATGCTGGAGATCACCTCTTGGATAAAAGACTTATTGAAAAAGGCCATAAATCCTACTACTATTTTACCGTATTTACTTTCCTTTTCAACTCAGGTTAGTTATGGAACATTTTAAGTGTTAATGCTGTTGTTCTGCTATAATTGATACTTATTAAGATCTATTCTATGTGACATTTTAAACTTCCAGAAGCTGCAGTGTGCTTCTACAATTCACTTCCTACCCTGGTGTAATTATGCAAGGAAAAGAACTGTTCCATGTAATATGGGTTAGTCCTAATAATTACTATGTATTGTTTTTCTCCATCTGTCCTGCAGCCATTATATTTCTGTACAGACTTGTATATAAAGAATAGAGTCTTTACTTACAGCTAATGTGGATACTCTCAGGGGATATAAATATCATGACACTTTTTCTGGAAAGGCTAACAGATGGTATCTAGCCACATACAAGCTTTGATTTTTCTGTGAGCTGTTCTGACACTGTCTCAGGGGGGAAAAAAAAACGTTTATTTACCTTCCAGCAGCCAAAAGTCTCGAGGGAGCTGACCTCCAGTGAGCAATGTCAGTGCGGTGAGCGAAGATGACAGGGAAACCTTTGCACATGCTTTTATTTTATGGAGGGAGAATGCCCTCAGAGTTCTGGTTCTCAGATGCCATTGTGAGAACCCATCAACCTTTTACATCAGCTCACCCACATCCTTAAAACAAAGATGAAAGATGTTTCCCAGGGAGAACAATGATGCAATATTTACTCAGAAGACAGAGAGGCAGATAAAAGCAGGCACTTTGTTCTTTCCCTGCACTCTATGATGCTGCTCTGTCTTGAAGAATGTTAAAGGAAGCTAGCTGTTCTAAACAAAGCCTAAAGAAGAAAAAGATAATAAGGATTGACTTCCATGAGGCTTATTTAGCTTCATAGCTCCGCATCTCCTTTTTACTGTGGAGCGATGATCCCTGCTTCTGTATTAAGCTAATGTAGATCTGTATTATGCTAGCTTTAATTCTAATCTATAGCATGTATCTTATCTACCCTTCAAAGTATTTCAGTTCTCTAACTTTTAGAGACTTGGTTTTATGATCTCAGTTTTAGGTTTATAAATTGTTTTTAACTTCAGGCCTGGATGTGATCATCAGTTTCTGGCCCAAGAGCACTGTCACATCTCTCCTGGTGCCAGTGGAATTGACTACCTGCGTACCATCCCTTGGAGGCTGTCAGTGTGCATAGGTGTATTCCACATATAGAATAAATTCTGCACATACCAAAGAAATTCACTTTTGGAACGTATTTGGAGCATTCCAAGCATCGGATAATTCCATGTAACTGCCATTAGTGAAGAGCAGTGCTTTGGCAGCATCGTGTGCTCCGGCAGCCTGGCGTTGCGTGTGTGAAGTCAGTGCTTCCTTCATGCCGACTGACTCTGCTGAAGACTTTGAATTATGATTTTTATTTAGGGCATGCCTGAGGTTTTCTAGCAGTGCTGCTTTCCTTTCTTTTCGTAAGAGCATTACTTAGCGAAGAATGGATGGCCGAACTTTTGATGGCACGAGCTGCAGGTGAAAACCCTTCTATAGTTGGGCTTAGCAAAATAACTGCTGTGTGTGTCACTGGGAGGGGGACAGCAAGGTTCAGGAGCCAGAAGCTGACAGCATCAGCTTGAGGAGGGACTCTGGGCTGGGACTGAAACCCTCAAGGGGGTCAGACATAGGGTGAGGGACTGCTGAACAAATGTCTTGAACAGCCTTTTCCAAACCTGAAGGGAGCTAGAGCCGTCCATCTCCTGCCCGAGTTGGTGCGGGGGACACACGGCGCTTTCCCCAGCCCACTGACCCCTCCGTGCCCTGGCGGGGTGTGGGGGCAGGCAGGGCTGGGAGCTCTGACCTTGAGAATGGAGAAGTCAAGCTGGGAGAGGGAGCCCTCACCATCCCCCAGATCCGTTGCAGGTAGTTTTCCACCAGGGGTAGACGACACGATGTGGCGGGAACTTGACAGGGTAAAAGGCAAGAACCGGGGCACTCGGGGTGTGTTTCGCCCCCCGCAAGGAGATTGCTGTGTGTGCCGTGGACATCACGGAGTGGGGAGCTCGCTTTTCCTATCGCTTTCCTTTCTCTTTCTAGTTCCAATAAAAAGGTTTTCAAGGCTGGTTCTTTTTTTTCCACTAATGGCTCTTTATTCTGAGGTGTGTTAATAGAACAGCATTAAGTGGGCAATTGAGCACATCAATGTGAGTTTTTTGTTGATTGGTAAAAAATGTGGTTTTGGATCCTTGGTGTTGATTCACTTGAATCCTGGCCTGGGAATCAGTGAACCCGAGTCATCATCCCGAAAGCTTGGGATATGACAGCTGGCCCTTGTCAAAGGTGGAGAGTATGCGAAGTGCCCCAGCTCAGGTGTGGAAACTTCTCTTGAAGGCTTTCGGGCAGTTCGCACAGTTCCAGAGGTTAGCTAGCCAGCTGTAACATAATATATAGGTACCATCCCATAGAAAATTAGTTTTCTTCATGTCTAGTGTTGTCAGTTCATTCATCTGTTGAAAGGAAAATGATTATCATAATAGCTCTAAATGCCTTTAAGAGACTTTTCTTAGTTCCTGTGCAGTCACACACATCTCTCATTTCCCCTCAAGGCTGTGAAGCAAAGGCTAAATGATAAATCTGCAGAGACAACTAGTGGGAAACGATATTGATTGTTCTTTCGGAGTGTTAACTTCTAATGTGAATGGCCTGCGAGTTGTTCATATTCAGGCTGGGATTTTAGTTTTTTTTTTTTAAATTTTATACGAGTTCTGTTATGGGCATTAGGGATGTTTGCAGGGATGGCAGGTAGTGCAGGGAGCTGGTAGGAGCTTGTTTTAATTGACTTTAAATTTTGTGTTTCTGAGAAGCAGTAGAAGATACTTCATCCTCAAGTTGTTTCTGTCTGTTGAGTACCCGCAGCGTAAGGGCTTTTTCTAGCCGCGTGAGGACAACAGTTAGTACTCCTCATTTCAGCCTTTTATGTGGGTGGAAGGACCATGTTCTGGACAAACACCACGCAGTTGTGGATGCTCCTGCACAGATGAAGCTGTGATATCTGTCTGTACAGTATAACTGTAGTAGAGATTCTGCTGATACAGCTGCAGCTTTCTTCATATTCTTGTGTATTTTGCATAGCGTTGACTCCAGCAGGGTGGAGCCAAGTCCCTGTGTGAAACTTAACCTTTGGCAATATGCCACAGCACAAAATTGGTGTCCAGAAAAATTGTCATACCTGGAAATTAGGCTGGAATAATAACACATTTCTGGCTTGTTTATTTGCTAGGGAATGAAAGTTAGAGCATATTACGCTTTTCTAAAAACACTAGTCCTCTCTTTATTAGTTAGGATTTTCCAGCTATCATAGTCAGTTTATATTTGCCATTTCTAGCAGCTATGATGAGCGCTGGGGTTTGTTTCTGACGAGAGGAAATGGCTGAGGCTGACCTCAAGCCTGGCTTGTTTGCGGGAGCATTGGTAAGTAAATGCAGATGCAGCACTATTACGTTGCCCTTACAGCCTCTTCTGAGTGTCTGTAAAGCAGTTAGGTATTGCCTTCCTCTGAATTCATGTTGAGCAGCCTTGATGCACTTTGGCTGCAACCTCAATACCGGTAGTAAACAACCCTTTGCTATCTTTTTGTTGCTGCCAGCGTTACCAGAAAAAGCCCTGATTTTCTCAGCCCTTTATCAGACAGCTTTCTAAATTGTTCAAGAAAACATTGTGCTATTGCACAATTAACAAAAAACATGTATAGATCTCCTGGAATATAAATGCTCTGTCTACTTTCAATAGAATAATAATGATTTAAGCTTGTTTGTCAGGGGCTACCTGGAAAGAATAAATCTCTTGCTGGAACTCCAGAGAAAAGATTGAGTAGCATTTTTGTGTCTCCTTGAAATGTCATCTTTAAAAAAATACTGTCACATAACTCTGGATGATGTGGTGTATAGCCACTAATGTTGAAAAGTTGGTACTTTTTTGCAATCTCAGATGTTTATCTAGAACATACATTGTGAGATTAGAGGAAGAGCAGAAAAGAAAAGAAAGCAGAAAAGAAAGCCAAAGCTCTTCTGGGTTGAAGATGTCATCTTGGTTTTGCATTTGAAAATGCTCCAAGTGTTGCTTTAGAAAGGGAGAAGCCACAATATTTGGTTACAGGGTTTTGAGTTGTGGGGTTTGTTTGTGTGGATTTTGGGTTTGTTTTTGTATTTTTTCCCCTCCCCTTCAAGTCTTTACTCCCTTCCATGTGTTCTTGTGAAAGCATCGACTGATGTTATTGCACTTGGCATCTTGAACCCTAAGGTTTCTAGAAGAGAAATTTCCAATGTACAATTGCTTTCTCTTCAATAAAGAAGGCTTTTTGATGTTGTAAGATCTGCAGGGCAGGTACAGCTATGTTTACACACTGTGTAGTACCGGGAGCAGGATCCTGCAGCCTTTCTTCAGCCGCTGCAATATAAACCTACCACCACCACCAGATTATTTTGAAGGGGAGGAAAACCAAAAGAAAATCAATCTGATCTCGTGGCTTCTGATGCACTTGACCTCTGCAGCAGCAGTTTAATCTCTGAGTTTCAACTTTTTCTTATACTTTGCGATACGGACTCACAGTTGATTTTGCCATTGGCAGCAGTCGGGGTGAGGGCACGGGGTTTTCGTTCAGGGCAGCCCTGGGTTTTGGGACCCTGTTCTCTTGCCTCATACAGAAGATGTTCCCTTTGTGCTGGAATACTCCATAGTTAGTACTGGGTGCAGGTAGTTGAGTGGGGTTAGAAAGCATGAGGCTCTAGATCAGTGTAAGCTGTACAGTTTATGTGCAGATGTGTCTCGGTCTTTGCTCATTTACAGCAAAAGCTCCTGTGCAAAAGGCAGAATAAGTTTTGAGACAACAAATCAGTGAATGTCGAGCACTTAAAAAAATAAAGCTCTTAACTGTGTTAAAACCCAGTGTCTCGAACCCAGGAAATTAAGAGCAAAAGGCGGCCTCGAACAACCAGAGCACGCAGACGTGGTTGCAGGCAGGTTGGTGCGATCTTTAGGCTGCAGTTGCCTGGCTCGGAGTCGAGTCTTGCATCCTTATGAAGAGGGACCGAGGGAGCACGAGAGCCCCAGTGTGCCCCTGTGCTGCCTGGACTGTTCCAGCTCTGACGATGAGTTCCGGGATTGTTGCAGAGGAGCTGGCTGCCCTGCTCTGGGGTGGCACAGGACCCCCCAGAGGCGATGGGGGGGTTCCCTCCAACCCCACGCTCTGCCCTGGGGCATGTCTGTGCAGTTTCCACACGCTGTTACCTGTTTGCAGGTAAATGCACATGAACTCACGAGACGCAACCATTTGTATTACCAGGGTTGAAGTGTACGTTGGGTTTGCTTGCAGCGTTTGGCAGGGATTTGTTTCCTTTTCTCTTGCCTTAAAACCTCATAACCTTGCTTTTTATGTTATGTAGTATCAAAAATCCTCTTCCATTCAAAGCTATAAACATCATAAAGTAATTATAATCTGTTTTTTTTTCCCATTATGTATTTGTGAATGTTACGATAATGGCACAGAATGTACTTTTAATCTCTTGTTTAAAGTTTGAGTTAATCTTTTATTTATATATAAACAGATTCAAAACCCCTAAACTACTTCTGAAATCACCCTCCACAGCAAGTACTATCGCACTTCTCTTTGCATGTGGTGTGTGTAGCCACGTATCTATGTGATCATAACTCTGAACCAGCAAAATTACTCAAAGGGGATTTTCTACTTTGGAAACATGGATTTATCTTGTGTACTAATGAAGAGAATCGCTGCCAGTGTTTTCAGATTTTTTATGGCTTCTTTGTATAAGTGTGGTCACTGAACGTGAGTTAGGTGTTAAACCAATGACAAAACTTGACTTTAGTTGATGCTTCTGTGTCTGTGAAGGACCAGGATGTGTGTGCCATGACCTTCAGTGATGGAATTGTTTTGGAAGGCTGGGCTTTGGGATGCTGTTCTACCTCCTGCCCTGAAATCACTTTGTCACTGTTTCAGTTTATTTCTAGAGGAAACTGTGCAAAACTCGAAAGGGACAATATATTCAGTATGTGCTGGGGAGAGGGATGGACAAGGAGGGAAACTTTGAAAGCAAGGAGAGCTCCCAGGGAGAGCAGAAGTGCAAAAGATTTCCTCTGAAAACGTGGCAGTTAGCAGAGGAATGAGCAGTTACGCTGTTGTACAGCTACTGCTTTTCTCAGTGAAGTTCAAGAAGAATTAGTGAGCAGGGAAGCTGTAGGTGATATTTTTTTTTTAGCTGACTTGTGCAGTCGCTGCTGTTATAACCCAGACAAATTTTGCAACCTTGAGAGAGCTGTGCAAAGGAGGAATTCACAGCAGAGTCTTGAGCGTGTGGATGCTTAATCCTATATCCTTTTAAACTTTGACTTTAAAATTGAAACACAACTGTAATAATGCTGAGATTGGGCTCTGCTGAGTTTATAGCAGAAGTAACTTAATACTGTAGTCCTTTTCTGCTTTCTCACTGCTGAGCTCCTTCCCAGAATGCTACAACTGCCTGTTTTGATTTTCTTTCAAAATCAAAGACATCCATATTAGGAGGCAGTATGAAGTCTCCATAATAAACAACCACTAATGGATGACATAAAGTCATTTTCTTGAGGAAGAAAAGTCAAGGTCTATAGTAACCTTCTGACAAAAGCAAATCTAGCACCAGCTATTCAATTTAGCATCAGCCAGCAAATTGGAATTGTGTAATGAAAAAAGGTGACTAGCTCTGCCAAAGAACACGGGAGCAAAAGAATAAATGGCAACTGTTATGAATTGCCATATTGACAAGCATGTGATGACACTCGTGTTTCCTGGGGACTGGTTGTGGCAGAGCAGCATGGCTTTGCCCTTGGGTTACTTCAGCAAGCGGTATTTTCCAAAACTGACAATTGGGCTGGGGCCTGGATTCATTCCTGGTGGTAATACCAAGTTGGAGAGGGAAAGGAGATGTGAAGGGGCTGTTCTGCAGAGTTACCCAAGAGGCAACGATAGGGATGTTTTTTTTTCCTAAATACATTGAGGTAATTCCTTGTTGAAGTGCTGGTTTGAGTGGAACTTAAGTATTTTTGAACAAGAAAATCTTTCTGTGTTAGGGGAATTCTTTACTGTAATAGGGTTATTAACATGTGGTAGATCCTGACACATGAAAAAGCACTTGTGTGTCTGAATGCACCTTATTGGAAGGCAAAGCCGTTTGGAGGAACGCTCAGCGGGGAAGTTCTTCAAAAGTGAGACCGAAACCCGCAGTCAGCCTGTCACAAATCAAGCAAGTTCATTACAGCATTTGCAGTTGAGTATCGGGCTCAAATCCGAAGACTTCCATCCCTCCTCTGGCTGAAGCCTAAGCTGTAATAAGTCTGTAATATCTGCATTCTCTCCTTAAAATTGATTGCTCTTTATTTTCCCTTTTTTGGAGTGACTGTTGGGTATCTTGGCCTGGCTTGTGTGGGAACATGCCTGGAGCTGCCCTGGGCTGGCTGCAGCCCACCCCAGGGTGGAGGCTGCCCCTTGGAGTGCTGGGTTGGCCTGGAGTCCACCCATTGCCACCTTTGCCATGTGGGTTTGTAAGTCTCAGGTGGAAGCATTTTCTAAGAAGGCTTAATGAGGCAAGGGTGGGTGAACAAATGATTGGTTTTCTGGCAGCTGCTTCTAGGCCAACTTGACCAGCTCTTGGGGAAGGCTTTCCATGGGGAGCCTGGGAAGTTGGATGTCAGGGTCTTACAAACCGTTATTCTATGGTGACACTGGAGTGGGGAACTGTGGGAAATATCTCACTTTAATTATGATAGAAACAGTGGAGCTATAGTCCCTGTGTGCTGGAGTGTTTTTTTTTTGTTTTATTTTGTTGTTTGGGGTGGTTTTTTGTGTTGATGGTTGTTTCTTTGGGTTTTAAACAGATGACAATTTTAGGAAGGTAGTTAACAGAAGATAATTTGAGCATAAGAAAATACTTGTTGACTGTGAGGGTGATAGAGCACTGGCACGGGCTGCTCAGAGAGCTTGTGGAGTCTCCTTGTCCGGAGATATTCAAAACCCACCTGGATGTGTTCCTTTGTGATCTACTCTGCATGATCCTGCTCTGGCAAAAGGGTTGGACTAGATGATCTTGAGAGGTCTCTTCCAACCCTGAACATTCTGTGAGTCTGTGTGATTATTTTTTTTTCTGAGCCAGAGAAAACTCATGTCCTGTGCAGAACAAAAGCAAGGAGGTCAGACAGAAAGTTTTTTAGAAAAGCTTTTGCTAATATTGTCCAATACATCTATTTATTATGCTTATTACCCAGTTTTGCCAAATTGGAAACATAGTATAAGTTCTTTATCAAGCACTTGCAGCACAACGTTATGTTCTTTAGACCTTGGGTGTATTGTATACCATCTATAGTAGACACACTCTGTAAACAACTCTTAAAAGAATGCATAGTGTTGAGATGGATAATTGGGATTATTTAAATTTGAAATAATTTTGACCAAGCAAAATGTTACGTTTTCTTTTAAAGACCACTCTAGAGAATATTCTGTAAAATAACTTCTCCTAGATAAATTGAATGCAGAAAATTATCAGATAATTTGTCTCTACTTTATAGTCAAGTATGCAGAGCTGCTGAAGACTTTTTGTCTTAAACATCCCTGGCCTTTTTTGTCCTAATTTATTCTGTATTTCCAATTAAGCTGTATGTTGTCAAAGAAAAAAGTTACATCTCTTTCCTTTTTTTTTTTCCCCCTGAAAAATAGATTCTTCCTCTAGTTTAATAAATCCTCAGTGGAAGCCTCCTGCAGCCTTTATTAAGACAAAATTACAACAGTCTTTCTGAACCATCAAGTATGCAATAAAACATTGTCCCTTCAGAAGCCACTCACAGGTGAGGACTTGATGTGAATATTTGGTCTGAAAATACAAATACATAACACTTAAAAAGCAAAACAAAAGCAAATGGCATATTTGGGCTTTATTTAACATTTTTTTTGGATAATTTCATTACAGTTAAATGCAGCTGCATCCATGTCACTGCAGTGTCACTACAACCGTGTGGTTATGATACAGGGCTTCCTCTAGTTGGAAATCACAAGGAAGCAATGTAAAAAAAAATAAAGATTGTTTTTAGGCACAGGACCAGTGCTGGATCTCGGTTATGATGGTACTGTGCATTATTTTAATATCGCAGTTAATTTCTTATTTGTCTGTTTATTTTTTCTCAACTTGCCATTTAAATCACAACTGTGGGAGCTGAGAAACTGCTGTTGCAGTATCTTTATTTGCTGGTCTCTGCAGCTGAAGCAGGTGAACATACGGGTTAATTGCACATCTGCGTGACAGAGGTGAACTTTGTCGGTGGTGTTCAGGGGTGGCACCCCTAGGGGAGGGCAGAGGGGGAAGGAGAAAGGAGGTAGCTGTAGAAGATCCAGTCCAACCCAGCGCCGGGTCTCCAGCGGGAGAAGGTGTTATGCCTAAACTGAGCAAGCTTACAGTACCAGATAATGATATATTAATGTTCCCTCCAGGTATAGAGTTTCTTTGATTCCCAGTTATGGGGGTTTCTCACCAACTTACAGTTCTTGATAGGTATCTCGGAAACCTCTTGCAAGGAAGTAGGAAAACAGCTTGTTTTAAGGCAGATTCGGAGCAGGGCTTGTGCCACCTGGGATAGAAAAAGGCAGGACTGAACCCTTTACCTCAAGGACCTATGCCATAGAATATTTTCTCCCTTTGGGACTGCTCTTTGGTCTGTCCTAAACTCTGTGGGGCTGTGGCAGAATGTTACCCCCCACTATGTGGGGACACAGGTGCTTCCTTGGGGCTGAGGACTCAGTACTTGGACATTGAGGCTCTCAGGCTGTGGCTTTTTTATCATGTTGGCTGTGATGAGAAGTTACAAAATCACTGGAAAACCAGGGCTGCAGCTTCAAGATGTTTGTCAACATTAGCAGACTTTTCTTCCTAAAGCCTAGTTCAAAGACATCTAACAAGGATATTGTATTGCTGCGTTCATGTGACATTGATTTTGCTTCAAAGAGCATGACAGTGGATACATTTATTTTTTTTCTACATATCGGTGGCAAATACTTTGTGATTTCCATAATACTATCAAACATCTATGTGCAGAAGAAAATTAATTACTGCACACAGTACTTACCAGGCAAAGGCAGGGCACTTTCTTGATAATTACAGTATCACTGCAGAGTAAATATATTGGTCTTCAGCTGACAATATAATTAATAACATCTATTGAGTGGTTTGACTGCTGTACTTAAATACTCTTACAAGAATGACTTTTTTTTTTTTTTGGTGATGCTGAGCAGCTGTAGATCTTTGTAGCTGCAACTGGAGCTCTTTGCTCCGTTGCAATCAGTGGAAATACCACTAGCAGTACCTACAGTTTATGTACTTCTCTTTACAGTTGATGAGTTATTGAATATCAGGAGTTGAGATTAAACAACCTTGCTTTTTTAAAAAAAAACCAACACAACAAAACCAACCCTGCTGGGTTAGAGAAAGAGGGAGAAATCCAGAAATTGAAATCTCTTCTGGTGCCAGATTGTTTTGATAGTTTAGTTGTGGAAATTATAAATTTGAACATTCTAGTCAAACTGCCACTGAGGATGCACAGTTTCAGCCTTGCTTCTGTTCTGAGAGGATGTGCTGTGCAGATTAAATTTTAAACACAACACTGAAAGAACGAAGACCCTCTCCTCATGTTGCTCTTCAATTTTCTCTTTTCTGACTCCTGCAATGCCAGTTTTGCAGTTCTTGAAACTTTTACCATCCCTGTCCCATCAGTGGTCATTGGTCTTTGGCCATCAGTGATGTCAAGAGATAGCCTGCTGAGTGCTTCTGTGCTTAGAAGACAGGAAAGGAGGGAGACAAAAAAGGAATCCAAACAAATGGGATGTTACTGCTCATGTGTCTCTGCACTGTTGTCTTCACCCACAAAAGCATGAGTATCTTGGACAAGCTGCCACGTTTCTTAATGGTGATGGTTGAGGGGAGTTATTTTGGTTTTAATTTAATTTTCCACTTTTATAGCCTCCACCTTTTTGCTCCTGTTTGCTGTCAGGGGCATTACTTTAAAAAGTAAACAATAATCTAAATGAAGAAAATAAAACCAACACAAAACACACTTTATACTCTTTGTTGGCCAGATCTGTGAAACTTTAAAGCCATTAATTAATACTATTAAAATTATATTGCTTCATCATTTTTAACGTGAAGCCTCAGGTAATAGTTAACGGTGCTGCAAAGTATATATTAAAATTACTTGTAGTAATTAAGGAAGAAACGAGGAGTGTGTGAGGATCTTGGAGTGGTAGGTTGAAAAGAAATAAGCCCAAGGGACTTCTGGCTGCTTGACTCCATCCTTGGCACCGCGCGTGGCTGATCAGGGGAGAACACGCGGCTTCCAGAGCTCTGCGAGAACATCCTCTGCCCCTCGCTCGCTCTGATGAGGGACTAACATTGACAAAAAGGCCACTGAGCGATGGATTGACCTCTGAGTGTTAAGGAAGAACAGGACAGATTGAATTCTCTCTTCATTTACTCAGAAGAATTAGCCATGGATCATTTGCGATGTTTTTGCTGCTGTTGAGCCGCAGTTTAAAGACGTGAAGATTGATTCCCAGGGCTACTTTGCAGGAAGCATCTCCAGTAGTTGTATTGTCTGAACATCCTCCAACTTTAGACAATGGCTGTTATAAACGACTGTTGGCATTCAGAGTAACACATCTGTGAACTGAGACATGAGAGCAAATGTGATTTTGATTTTGAGCAAAGCTGACTGCCACTGGTCTATTCTGTTCTCATTCTTCCCTCTGTTCGTGTTTGTAGGTGCTTGTTTTCAGCTAATCATTACAATCAAAAGGCTTTTGTTGACCATATACAGATTGCTCATCTTACCAGTCTGTTCATTTGTTTTCTAGTAGATGGTTGTAATTGCTTTGTTTATTGCTGAGCTGGTCAGCATGAATCAAGTGTGGGATTTTGCAAAGTGGAAATCAAACCCATGTCTTCTGTCCCATCCTCTGTATAGCCCAAAAACATTCATTCCCAACCTCACGATCATCTCTTGCCCTTACCAATGTAACAGCATCTGATCAGCATTCATCTCACCTACTTTAATGACTGGAGAGGAGAAAGGGGTGATCTCTATATTTTGCTTTTCTTTCCCTGACTTCAAATGGTGGCACTAACCAGCTTCCTTCAAGTAATCGTTGTGGCACAACAGTTGCCCTCGTTGCATGCTGGAGTGCGTTGCTTGACAGCAAATCTTTCCTTCAAGGATAATAACATATGTTCAGGATGCCCTTGAGCGTGAAAAGGGAGAAGGTGGCCCTCAGAAATAAAAAGGGGAAGATATTCTCTTTGGTTGCGTCAGAAGAGAGATTCAGAAAACTCTGTGGTAGTTAATGGCTCAAGATGCTACGTAGCCAGTCCCATGCTATACATAGCCTTGTGCTAATTACCAAAACCTCTATGATTGTAGTATTTCATGGTCATTCTGGAAGCTTTCTCACTGTGTCTAAATGAATTTGATCTTTCTTCCTGTAACAATAAAGAAAAGTGAGTAAAAGCAGAACTCCCAGAATATCTATGCTTGATGGATTTCTAAAAAAAAAAAAAAAAAAAGCTTCTCTGTTCTGGGATTGCCTGTTGGTATCTGTAGCTTCCTTAAATGTTTTTGCTGGGAGAAAAGACAAAAAAAAAGTCAACTAGAAGGTTTATGACAATTGGAATTAATTGCAGGGAGTGCTTCAACCAGTGGCCCATTAACCAGTACCAGCCTTAAAAGAAAATTGAGGGGGAAGGGAAGCTGTGATGAAACAGTTCAAATAGGAGTTAATTTGCAGTTTTACATAAAAGCGTTTTGGGAATTAACAACTAATAATTCTGAAACTATTTTGATTATTTTTTGTTAGAAAGTGCAGCATCTTCAAAGTCTGTTTCGCTGTGTAATTTTCAAGCATAGAGTGTGGAAAACAAGGAAGCAACTCTTCCCCTTTAAAGAAAAGAAAGAATAACTTTTTCGTGGTCAGTACAAAAATATTGGTAGTTGGACCAAAGCATCTGCACTTTGCAGTGTTCTGCTTTTGAATGGGAAAACTTGTCTGCGGCTTTGTTTTGCTGTGAACTCCTTACTGTTGAGGACTTGTGAGGCTACAGAGAGCTCAGATTTTACAGATAAAAGGCTGGAGCTTCATCTCTTGTGATAGCGTTCCAGATTTCTGACGGGTCACCAGGGTGCTGTGTCCGTGCCAAGCGGGCCCTGCCAGCCTGTAAGGAGATGTCAGCTCGGTGCGCTGCAGGAGGAAGACGTTACTTAATATCAAGCTGACTTTGAGAACTGAAAGAAGCGTTTCAGAAATACCCAAATGTGTCATTTTGATTAAAAAGGGCTATCAAGACAGAGTTTGACAAGTCCTATTTCAAAGGTTAAAAGAAATGGACCTCCTTACTCTGATTTGGGGATGCAGCGAAATATTTCCGTGTTTGAATTTTTCCTGGCCCAGAAATTTTGAATTTAACTCAACTTCTATTATAACCTGGCAAAAATCTGCAGTATCTTTGATCCTTCTGCTCATTACCGAGAAACATTAAATTAAGATGAGAATGTTTTTTGGTTTATCCAAATGAGAAATTCTTCATCTAATTTGGGACGTCGAGCGCATAATCAATGTGAGTGTTTTCCAATATAGAACTATTGCCTCTTTGAAAATGTAGCAAGAAAAAATTTTTTAAAATTGCATTATCCTTTCACTAGTAGTAGGCTAAAAGAGTATTGTTGTTTAGCAGCAGAGCACCAGATGGAGAAGCTGGAGGCTGTGTATTCAGTTGAGTCCTTGTCTGTCTTATGGCTTTGGGGCAAATCACTTTTAGTTTCTTCATTTGTAACGTGCAAGTAATAGTACTTAACTCCAAGAATGCTTAATGTACTAATCTTTCTGCAGATGCTTGCTCCTATCATGGAAATAGAAAATATGTGCAAAGCTAGATTTTATCTTACTTCCCTTAAGCCTCTCAGTTTAGGTTAGAATTTAAAAAGTGCTTGATGTGGTTTTAGTTTTTATTTCCCTGTGTAACCCTGTAGCAACGCTTGTGCAAGCTCCATCCCGACTGGAGCTGTTGGTGCTCGCTTCTTGGTATTTGTACCTCCCATTCTCAATTTTCTCTAGTTGCATAGTTAAAAATGATGTTCTACTAAGTCAAAAGTAGAAATTAATTTTCTTTCAGTGTTTCTAGTAGTATTATGTAAGAAAAGATTTTAAAAACCAGTTATTTCTCCCATTTTCGGGGGCTGACTTTTCAATAAGTAACAGAGGATGGTTGGTGTGGGGCAGGAGATTGCTGCCTGGGCATTTTAGCAGCTGATACAATATTCATTGCACTGGTACCAACACCCTACTCCCTGCAGTTAATGCAAAGTAAATGAGAAAGCTGGCCTAGCATTTCCTCAGAATCCCCAAGTTACTGGGAATTTGTCAGATTTGTACCTGATGGGATCAGCAGAGAGTTGGATAAAATGACAGATGATGTGAACATGGGGATGCTCTCTTGCTCTCTCCTCTGCTCTGCCCACACCTCGTGATGCTGCTGCTTTCCTGGGTATGGTAACGTTTGGGGTGAGACCTTTATCAGGCAGGTTAGAAAAAATGCCCATGAGGCCAACCTCGCTAAAGTGACTGAGAGATGGTAAAGGACATAAATTAAAAGCATATTGCTCTCGTTCCTGCGGGCCTGTGCAGTTCACTCTGGGTGGGAGGTGTAGACTTTTGGGTTTTTAAATTCAAAGCTGCAGTTTTGATCCTGGGCTGGATTGGTAACCTCTGAGAGTCGCTGCTGTCTGACAGCTCTCTCTCGTGTCCTGTGCAACAATAATTTATCGACTCCTACATTCTGATTTAAAAATAAATGTGCCTGTTTGGTGCAATGCTGCTCTGGCTTGCATTCAGCTCGGAGCCGACCTGTTTTTTACCTCCATAAATGGGTTCTCTGCTTTTTCAAGTGTGTGTTCCACCTTAATTTTCTCTTGTTCCTGTTGCTACAGATAGATAACCATTTCCAGTCGTGGGCATATTATGCTTTTTTAACCTCTTGGAAGTATGCGCCTTGGGTTGCCTTCTGTGCCTGCTGCACAGCAGGTGAAAGTCTATTAAAGCTCTGGCCAGGGAGTTTCAGATGAATTTGTTACCACTTTTCCTTCAGGTAAAAGAAAAGCAGCGAGAGAGGCATTTTTTTCTTGTATACAGAAATCTAACGCAAACAAGTGGCAGTGCTGTAACAGCGAGCAGAAGTCATCAGTCTTGGGGAAGAGGTCGGAGGCTGAAGGAACCCCGTAGCTTGAACTACGCTGTGTGTACGCTGTGTTGAAATATGACTGCAGTGCACCACAGGAAGCTTCTTGTTGAAATTTTCAGTTTGTAACTTTTTTTAGTGGATTGTTTGGAAGAGTCAGTCGCTATTTGCAGCAACTTCTGAGTTCTGAATTTGTCTCGGGAAGAGAAGAGCCTGGTAAAACCTTGGGCTTCCTTGAGAGCAGGGTCACATGGTGAATTCTCCA
>NW_009700766.1:58723-70879 GCF_000703405.1 Apaloderma vittatum | reverse complement strand
TTCCTATTGCTGGTACCCCCCCAGCTGCCACCACAAATATCAGTGTTTTAGATACAGAGCAAGCCTGCTCTGTATTTTACTTGAAATTCCAAGAACTTCCCTTTTAATGGTCACTGAGGGCATTATAAAACCCATATGCTTATGGAGACTGCCTAGAAGCTTTCAGAATTGTGAGGAGGCGCTAGTGAGCTAAATCTAGAGCCGTTAAACTACAGCTTTTCTCCCGAGAGAAATTGTCCTGAAACAAAAAATATGCCTTATCAAGATGTTCGTGTTTGCATTGCTGCTTTTGTCCTCCAGAGTGTTATTTCATTTACATGTGATGTTCACTGTGGATTTGGAAAGGTGATACTGAAAATGGAGCAAAATGAAAAAAGCTGGGTGGATACAACGTTCTCATACCTGATGGGAAGGAATTGAGCATCGAAGGGTTGGGATACTAAAAGATGGCGAGGAGTTTGGGGTTCTAGTGAAGAAGAGGCAGCAGTTCATATTTGGAGCCTTCTGCATCTTAAGGGCGTCTTGAGTCCTTTCCTCTGATTTTGAGAGATTGAGTTGGGAGGAGCTGGTGCCTGAAGGATCCAACATCCTCTCCCTTACTTCCTAGATTTTATTGAGGTTAGAAGGTGACCCTAGAGATCTTTCAGTCTAACCATCCTCCTCAGAGCAGGGGCAGTTAGAGCAGATTACTCTGGGTCTTGTCTAGTTTTAAATATCTGTGAGGATGGGAGCTCCACAGCTTTTCTGGGCAACGTGTTTTAGTGTTTGATCAAATTTATGATAAGAATTTTTATGTTTAAATGGAATTCACTGTATTGCAGCTTGTTCCCGCTACCTCTAGTCTTTTTACTGGACACCATTGAGAAGAATCTTCCTCTGTTGTCTTTATTCCTCCATGAATCAGCTGCATTGGTTGTACCTGAAAACACGACCATGAAACTGCTTCTCACAAAAGTCCCTTTAGCCAAGCTGCTCAGTGTCTTTGTCCCCTCTTGCCGTTCTGCCTAAATCTGGTGTGGGTGTTTTGGTTTTTTTTTTCCCACTTCTCTTGTCAAATTCCTGGACTCTCAGGCTTTCTCTCCCCACAAGCTGATTGCTGATTTCTTTTACCCTGCTGTTGACACAAGCTTCAAATGAGATTCCCTTTGGGCTGTCCCAACCCTCTGAGACGTGCAGGACCCCGATGACTTTAAACCACCATGCACAATCTGATAGTTTGTCTGTGAGCCAGTGCAGTCACCTAGTACACTTAATGCTAATACTGCTGTGCCCCTGCAACTCATTCCTGGTGATTATTACCTTGCTCCTTGTCTTAATTTTCTGTCTTGCAGAAGTGCTGGATGAGCTATGGTGGCTGTCCAACTGGTGGCCAAACCTGAAAGCAGATTTAAGTAAATCTGTGGTAACTGACACATTGACAAATGAAAGTGTAGGTATCTGAGGATCACTGTCACCACTTAGATGAAATTCTTGAGCCAATTTATAGTGTGAATCAAAAGCTATTTAAGTGCTGTAGCGGTAACCAGAGTGGTTATGATACTACAGCTCCTATTTCAGGGAGATTAGGAGAAAGTTCCTACACAGCAATTTCTGCTTTATCTTCTCCACCCTTCCCCAAGATATTTCCCAGCTTCTTTTCTTACCATTTATATAAAAAGATTAAAATTACATCTTAAATAATCAAAATTTGAATCTTGATCTCCTTTAAAAAGCACCATTTAAATGAAACTGCGTATTTTAGAGCTGTGGCGTTGCTAAAGAGATTTGGGTGCATTATCTTGGTAACCTCTTCAAGCTGTCAGTAACTGAGCTGCACAGATTTTGAATGCAGCAGTTGCAGTTTTGGGAGGGGAAGTTTAGAATGGGCACAGAAAACCCAACCAAATTGCAGAGCTCCAACCCCTCAGTCAAAATATGCAGAGATATTTAAAGAGGAATTAGCAAATAACTACTCAGAACTATTAAAGGGAGTGTGTGGGGAAGCTCTCCAATCCCTGTTTCCATTTTCAAGGTGCAAGATAACTGTTTTCTTGCATTTCCCAGCATACCCAAAGCATTTGATATAGAGACATTAACCCTTGCTGCCTCTGGTAGGCCAGAAGACCGGGATCATCTTTTGCAGCCGGTGAAGGAGGTTCGTAGCTCAGAGCTGCCAAATTGAACCTGAGGAAATGTCCACACCTGGCAAAAGCGACGTGTGGTTTTAGATCCCTGCCCAGAACTGTAGACCTGCTTCCTGAAAAATCAGCTTCTGCTCCTTCACTGAGATAAATAAGTTTGTGGTGAAGTAATTTTTATTGGCCAGATGTGCCCAAACAGCTGGAGCTGCCTTGCTGCTGCTATGTCAATATCTTTTCCATTGATTTCCTCCCTCCCCTCTATTTTTGTGGTGGCTTATTTTTAAGCTTAATTAGTAGTGGTATTGTTAATCTGCTCCCTATTTTTTTGGTGGGTTTTTTTGGGGGGGAGGTGGTTGTTGGTGTTTGGTTTTGTTTCTTTTTGCTGTATTGATGTTCAGAGGCTACAGTACAGATACTGGGAAAGTAACAGGTCTCTCACCAACTTCAGTGCAGTTTGGCAGTAGAAGAAGATATCAGTTTTCCTCAGAATGGTTGCTAAAATAGGAATCTTCAGGAATCTCAGAATAACATGATAGAAAATTCTCCCCCCCCCAAATTTTGAATATTATATTGAAACTCAAGAATCAGTAATCCAGAGAGTATTTCCACTGCCCAAACCCATTCGTATTTGATATGGGTACTAAAGAAGCATTGAAACTCTAACTCTAAACCAATGCCCCTTGCTTCTCAGGGCAGTTTCTTCTTCATATTTTCCAGGTATTGTCTCAGTTGTATATAACTTGTGCAATTTGGCAGTCAGGAATAGCAAAATCAGCGGAGTCTAGTTCTGGTAGTCAAAGACACTGTGTTTGCCATAGTGGTTTGTAGCTGGTATCTGCCATGTGTAGTGTCCTATTTCTAGTTATGTCCAACACTTGATCTGTAAGAGAAAGGCAATGCTCCTCCCAACAAACGACAAGGTAATCCTTTTGTAAAATAATCCTGTTGTGATGTGCTTCCTCTGAGAGTAAATCTGAGTGTGATTCTGTACTTTCCTGTCTGTATGATATAGGGAAAGTAAAAAAATAAAGAAAAATACCTTTATACCATTCTACTTTGTCACACTGGTAGACACAGCCAATTATTTCAGCTGATGGATCCGCTTATCCTCTAGAAGCTATAGCTAGCTCTTTGATATCTAATGAAAGTATTTGCCACTTTCAGTACTTTACATCTTCAAAGCACTGGATAAACATGTAATTTAATGCCAAACCCACTAGGGATGGTAAATAAGTAAACTATGTACAAACTCACACTTACAGGACTAAAAGGCCTTTTGCAGAATTGATGGAAAGTTACACTTTCTTCCGATGGAATGTTATTTATGTCAGTGCTAACTTTTCCCTTGCAGACAATATGTAGGTACATTGTCTTTGGTCAGATAAGCATAAATTAAAACCTCCTCTCCCCGCTCCTTGGCATTATTTGCAGCTATACCTTTTATCACTGTAAACCACCACATTTGTTCCCATGTCAAATCAAGTGGAGACTCTAGGAAGGAAGTTTGCTGGTCCGTGAACTGCCAGCTGAACCAAGCAAGAGCCAGAGCATTGTCCCGAAAAACTTCCCTGCTGATCTCCTCCCTGTTGCAGTGTCCTGAGCAACTGTTTCCTTTTGTCTGGCAGTGCTGAGGTTTCGTCCTCATCACCTGTGTGGTGTTATCTTGCTGAAGGGGAGGTCTTAGAAAACAGAATCGTGACTTAGTTCCGGTGGATTCCTAGTGTGGAGCAAATACTTTTTTCAGAGTCTTAGATGCGAGTGTGAGTCCAGGCACTTCTAACAACAGTTGCTTCTCTCCCATACCTGCTTGCCTCTCCTCTGTGCTAAGACAGCGTAGTTGGAGAGCCTGATCTACCCACAAAAGTGTTTTTATTTCAGCTGTTGCTACCGTCACTTAAGCTTCCCAGATAATTTGTTGTCACCTGCCTTGTGAGGGAGCAGCACGCAGCTACTGCGGAGGGTCGGAGCAGGCTCAGGCAGGGGCTGCAGGGTGCTGCGGCAGCGCTGAGCGCTCGGGGCTGGTGATGGTCCTGCTGTGTTCCTTGCCACAGGTTGAAATGCTGGCTTCCTCCTTTTGGACACTGCCGCCGTGGCATACAAAGGTGCCGAGTGTTTTGGTGTTACCGAAGAAATTGCAAAGCTTCCTAAGACAGAGGGTGATGCGTGAGCTCAGTGTGTTGTAACTGAAAAATGCAGGTTTCCAGCCAGTCGTAGAGATTGGGAGTGTCAAATCAAAAAGTCATACTGCTATCAGCTTCCAAGGAATTTCTTTTCTCTTAAACCAACCAGAGATGTGGAGAATATGGTCTGTCCTCTAAGGCACAGGATGTCTTTTTGTTGTGTTTCGTGGCTGATAATTTTGTGAGCTATTTCTCTGCTGTAGCTTCTGGTAAAGATACCTGTAGACACCCAGTTAGAGATGGGCCTCTCTGAATTGTGGTCACTGCTGGCTACCAATGCTTCAGCACAGTTTTTTACTTTTTGGGGGGGTAGGTGGCTGCCTGCGAAGGCACCGAGGGTCCTGAGAATTGGAACTTGTATCAGCCCTTCTCCATCACTGTTGATGTTTGAAGGCAGTGTGTGCTGCCAGTTGCTGTGCAAATTCAACCCCATAGATGGACCTTAAACCAGTGAAAGAGGGTCAAAGTAGGCAACTTCGAGCACATGCCTAACAGACATGATATGTGGTATTACATAAAATTTTCTTTATGATATTTGCTTCTGAGGTGTTTCTGTGCTTCTGAAGGTGTGCTAGGTTTGGTGTGGTCTGGTTACTAATGTCTTCAAGTAGCTGCTTCCTTGCACAGTGTTCTGAATTCCTCGTGGGTTTGTTGGTGAAAATCTAAGACAAATTACCGAACTAATCTGTCTTTTGTAAATACCGCTGCAAAAGAAACAAACCGGATATTCGTGCATCCTTTCATTATTATGGTAATTAATTTCAACTTATAACTAATTAATGCTGTTCTACATATAACCTGCCCCTTATTAGCAGTAGCAAGTGGGAATCGGTGAGTGTGTGAATTGCAAATGCTGGTCCCTGCGTTGACAGCAAAGCTACCTGGCAGCTGCCGCTTTGTAAGGAGTCGATCCTGCAAGGAGCTGCCACTTTGAGGCTGTCACGTCTCCTGCTGCTGCAAACCATGACGGATATGTTGAGCTTTGTGTCGCTGTGATGCGCGAGGAGGAAGGTGAGAACTGGGAGCGTCTCGCAATTAGAAGCAACAGTTTAGCTGACGGAGCGATCAGCAATACCAACCTGTCTTGCGGAGCAAAGAGAGGGGAGGAGGAAATACAATAATGCTATGCACAGATGCTCTTTGATCTTGGCTGTAATTCAGAGCAGCACAGTCCTGCTGCAGGTGGCATTAGATAAGAGGATGTATTCCCTGGGTAGATACTGCTGGCACTCTGAAGCAATTAGCTTTTGCTTGTTTGTAAAGTGAATATAACCAGGTGCTGCCCACCACTTCCAAAAAATGTATCAGAGACACCCCCATCTCCCGAATGGATTAATTATGGTTTAATATCCCTCCTGGATCAATTACAGAAGTCTATGCTACTGGATTTGCTGAGGGGGTTTCTTGTTCCCTTTTTTTTTTTTTTTCCCCTCCCCTGAAAGGTGCTCATGAACTGAAATATCCCTTAATGGGTGTAAAGCAAAAAGTTCAGAAGCTCTGTAATGTTAAACGAGATCCAGACACTTTTAGTTCAAGGGCCAGAAAGTTCTTTGTTGGCATCCACTGGTGTTTTGAAGGGGGAGAAGGAAGGGAGTGAGATGCAAGAGCGAGGACCTAGAGAGCTGTTCTTCAAGGCAGAGATGCTGCACATCCTGCTTCAGCGACAGACCATTCTTTTCCAGACTATCATTGTTATAGAACACAAATCTGTGTGGCTGCTTTTCTGCTTTGTCCTAACTTTTTTGTGCCAGATGACCCTTACAAGACATAATGACGTGCCTTAGGGACTGCAGCTGGGCCCACGTGGCAGCAGCAGGAGCAGAGAGCTGCTCTGGCTTTGCAGAGCCAAGAGAGGCAGGTAAACCTGCAGCCCTACAACCTTAGGCTAAAGCCCTGCCTTAATGGGTATTTTCTTGCCTGGCACTGGGGTTTGGCTGATTGCAGCCTTGGAGGCAGACGAGAGGTGCCCGTCAGGAGAGGTCACCTGCGCTGACGAGAGATCCGCTGATAGATCTGGAGGCAAGCTCCTAGTGCAGCTTCAAGAATGAGCACTTTAAATTTCCTTTCTCCTATGAAAAAAAGTCGTAGGTAAAGAGATGAGATGGCTCAGGTTACTTTGTGACCCGTTCCTTATTTTGTACTTTTTTTAATCTCAAGGAAGACCCAAGGATCCTTCTTGTAGCATCCCCTAGGAAGCGTTGGGGTTGTATTTTGAGCAATTGCTTACCCAAATTCTTACCTCCAGCAATTAGTCTAACAAACTGGCTTTCTCAAGCTCCTCAGCCATTTGCTGCCTCGTAGCATAATTGTGCGTGACTGCTCCTCATTAGATAGCAATATTTACCTCTAGGGAATGGGGCTCTTCAGCCTAGGATGAATTAAACTGAAACTTTGGCAGATGTCACTGCTTTTGTCACAACGAAAATAAATGAGCTGGCTTTGAGCACATGTGACTCTCAGCACCTGGATATTGTGTCACTTCATGCTCTTTGCCAGCGGGAGAGGTAGTGAAGCTTTGCTGCTCTTAAATCCCTCTCCTTTCCCATGGAGCAGGAAATACAGGGCTTGAGCGATGCTGGAGTGTGTTTTATTGTGCACATTTGGGTTGCACTGGAGACCAATTGGCAGGGAAGCCTTATTCGTACCAGTGCTGCACAGGCTGCCAAACATGTTAGCAGTTGTGTTTTAGCATATACACATCTGTGATTCTGACTTGGATCCAAACTATTAGCCTACTTGTGCATGACTGCAAGAGATAAATTCCAGCTTTCAGCCTGAAGGTCCTGGTTCTCAGCTACATTCATCTGTGTGGGGAAAGGATGGGAATTCCCCTTTGCTTCGGGTTGTGACAGGGTGAGGGGAGAAAAGCTCTGCTCTTGCTCACTTTATAATGCATTCTTTTATTTATCTTTTGCTGTCTTCATACAGTTCTGCTCTAGACAGTGGATTCCTATCTTCAGGGTCCAAGCACAAGAAGTTAATGAACCATTTGAACTCCCGTTACCACTCATCTCTGTTTAAGCTGTGAATAACGCAGGCTGCAGCTGCCCTATGCCTGTGATAGTGCTAGGATGGGGGAGTGGGAGGGAAAGGAGGAATAGGTGAGTTCATGGAAGCTAAATGCTCTGACATGACAATGATTTTTTTTTTATTATTATTTTTGTTTTTTTCTCCACCAGTAGCTCATTCATTAGAGTTACTGCTTTCCAGTGAGAAGTAAGACCAGAAGGGCTCTGCATCAGTCCTCTGCCTCTACAACAGGAGCTTGTTCCCTTTGGATGTGGAGCACATTTATAAAGAGATGTCAAAATATAGTGGATGCTGCCTGGTGACTGCTTTTATGTTTTTCGCTGGAACTCCGGGTGTGCTAAAGGACCCGAGCTCCCACACCTCCGCGTGAATGCTCCCTGCCCCTCTGGCACTCCTGGCAGCGACAGGTATCTGGCAAACAGAATCGCCGTCTTCCAGTGCTTTTCTGAAAGATTAGTCTAATTCTGATCTCATTCTCTACTACCTGCTTTTCACTTATCAGCATTATTTTTTTTTTAAAAAAAAAAGGTTCTAAAGCCAATGGAGCTATGTCAGTTCAGGATGGCCAAGCAAAGGGAATTTGATTGTGGAAGGACATAAATGTTCTAAGGATTCCGCTGCTACTTTTAATATTTTAGTCAAATTTGAGTGGATAGATAAAGGTAGGTTGGGCTTCTGAACCATGAAACACAGGGTGAGATTCATCTTGCTTTTAGATGTCTGCATTGTAGACAGCTGCACTGCAGTGAGTCTTCAGCTCCCTTTAGAGCCAGGGGAGAGGAATATGTGGATCCTGGGGATGATTCATCTCACCTAGATATCTAGGTGAGGATGAGATGACATTCAGAACAAAAGTACCAGTTCCTCATCACTAACCACAGAGATGATATGGGTGTCTGTTATAAACATCTACGATAAATCCCACCTGTTGTGTTTTCTGTTCCTGCCTCGTGTTGGTGGGATTTGAAAGCACTCAGTTTGATGCAAGGGATGTTCAACACTCATGAAATGAAGTCTGAACTGCCTGCGTGAGGTGTGAAAGCTGTTCTGCATTTGTCCTAAACTTCTGTGGGTGGCAAATGGATTGCTTTTACTTGTCAGGTAGAAAACCTGACAAGAAAAAAAACGTATTCTTTTGATCTCTGCAATAAAATGTAATGTGGAGCTTTGGAACAAGCCACCGTCCGGTGACATTTGAGCATAGCTCAGTGTATCAGCTTAAAAGCTGAATGTATTCAGTTTTCAAAGATCTTACTTTGTTATACTAATTTTAATGCTTCTCTAGGGCAACATAGTTCATTCTCTTCCTTGCATTTCACACACTAAGCATCCAGTTTAAATACAAATTAGTCTGAAAACAATCCTCTTTTTTACTTCAACTTTTTAATGCTTGGATTTAGCTTTTGGGCTCATTAATATTCACAAATGCTGCTTAGTTAAGCTTGCTTTAATTTCTATGTGTGCTTTGTTAACAGGGATTATAGTGATGTTTGCATTTGCATGCGAGACTTTGACTATTGTGTAAATTTTGATCGTTATTACGGGAAAAAAAGAAATGGAAGAAATGTTGAAAATCTACCTCGGTCCCTCCAGTACATTCTCTAACTCTTGTACTTCTTGATAGCTTTGTGAGAGCATCTCTTTCCATATTTATTAGATGCATTTTTCATTTCTCTTTGAAAGGGTTTTGGAAGCTCAGAGGAGAAGGCAGGCTTTTGGTCTCCAGGTACCCCTTTGGCACACGGCACTGACAAGGGAGGCACATACCCCTTCAAATCGAAAAAGCAAAGCCAGCTTTGGAGGAGTCCCACAGTTTTATGGTCTTTCATTCAACGGAGACGGTTGTAGGCATTAGTTACCAGCCTCTATCGCCCTGGCCAAATGAGCTGGAAAGCACAGCAGCGTTTTCCTAATGATGTTTTGGAGCCAAAGTCTGCTCACAGCAAAACACCTGGATCTGCAGCCCGTGGCTGGCAGGCGGCAGAGGCTCTGAAGTGTTTACAGAAGGATAATCCATAGCTTCTTTTCGCTGTTTAATTCTAAATGTGTTCAGCATTCTTGAAAAATGGTGGATTAATAACTCGGGAAGCCCCAGCCTGCTACCTGGCTCGAGACAATACGCAACTCGAACAGTTTCTGGGCTGGTCCAGTGTGTGTGTGGGGGGCTGTTCTGTGGATCTGCCCTGCCAACATGCCAGGGTGGCAGAGCTCTTCGGCCCCTGCGTGTGGAGCTGAGTGCCCAGTCAAGGGGGGCACTTGATTGCTGAACCAGGATTGATGCCACAAGCTCATCTTAGATGAGCAACCGTTGCTGCTGTTGGGTCGGGATGGATGAGTTTTCTCACCAAAGGCTTGATTTCATTTCAGGTTTTTTTTTCTCTTGACTCATAGCTTTAATGTAGAGACTTTGGGGTAATTTTTTTTAAGTATATCACAGTGTTTCCAGGACAGTCATATATATGTTAGTGCAGTGCCTTTTAATGCTTAGTTTTTAATTTCAGTTCCCTAAGCCAAGTATTCCCTTTCACTAGGTGCCCCTGGCACCTTGATTCTTTACTCTTGGTGAGAAGCACAGCTTGAATTGGCTGTGACAACCCCAGGACCTGGGGAGAAAACTGGTTTTCCCTTGAAATCATGTCTTTGAGTGTCAGTCAGTGAGAGGAGAGATGTGTTATACAGAGGGTAGAGTGACAAACAGATTTGATCTTAAAGGCAAAAACCCCTGCTCTTCTGAATCTTAAAGGGTCCTCTCGTGTGCATTTTTATTTTATTTTTTTTTTGCATTGTAGACCTGTTTGTAATTCTCTTTCCCCTTCCACATCAGCTTGACTTGCAGAGGTGGTGTAGCATGACTATTCCAGCCTGCATCTTGTAAAGAAGCAAGTTTTGGCAGCAGTTGTCCGTAGAGACCTCTACCTCGTGTATCAATGGCATAGACATCTCTACCAATGGCATAGACTTCTCCTTCAGTGTTTGGAGAACCCCCAAACTGTAGGGTTTTTTTGTCATGTCTTTGCTGGAAGGTATATCTTGGTGTGTGACTGATTAACATCAGCTCGAGCCATAGAGGAGACCTGGTGGAGGGGCTGTGCCAGTGCACCAAGGCAAAGCTTGAGCTCAGCAAATACACTCTGCTTCTAGACTGGGCATTTTAGCTTGGACTTTGTGCATATGGCTTTTGGCAAGCGTGGCGGATTGTGGAAGAAAACCAATAAATGGCCATGTCATATAGGGAAACCTTGCTTATAGTTCAGGAGTGAGCAGGATATGGATCCCTGCACGATCGAGGAACAGTTTTCACTATATGTAAGTTAGGATAACTCTGCAAAGGGAGCTGAGGTCTGCCGAGGCATGCCAGGAGGTTATCTTGCCTCAGATGTTATTGATGCTTGTCTGAATCCTAGATTCAGTGTAGGAGGCTCAGAGTATTCCCTTTCCTCCCTCCCTAAAATCTCCCAGCTCACAAATCAGCAGACAAAGGAAATTTGCACCTCTAGGAACTTTCTGTGCAAAGAGAGACTTTCCCTTTCCAGAATGCATGCATACTGCTTATTCCACCTTCCTTTGGCATCTCTGGCAACGTGCAAAATCTTGAAAAAAACGGCTCTTGAGTGATTGCTTTTTTGGGAGTGGGGCATGTGAAAGGGGAAAACATACAATGGAATTGCATTTGCACCAGGCAGGAAGCAATTTCATTAATTAAATACCTATTTCAGAGCTGCTCAGCCCACTTTTCTTCTGCTTTGTAGAGTGCACCACCAGAGCATGTGAGAACCCCTAGACGAAAGTCCTGGTGTGACTAGTTAGGGGGTTCTTTTTCCTGCTTCAGCTGCAAAGGTGCAGAGAGTTAATGCGCCTTAGGATTTGTTTATTTATTTATTGAAGTTCAATCTGATGGATTTAGGGTTTTCCATTATCCATGTCAGTATCTAATCCTGTGTTGACTCGGTAGCAGGATGCAGCCTTTGCTCCAGTAATAAATCACGGGAAAGGCTGGGGGATGGGGGCATAGATAATAGTTTCTGTATCTATTTCACGTTAGGGTGTGTTTCATCCAAAGTGTCTTTAAACTAATCTGTCCTGCTCAAAAAGAGATGAGAACCTGAAGATAGCCTTGAATAAAATCTAAGTTGCAAAGGAAATAATCCCTTTGTTTACTTAATACCTGTGCCAATTAAAACTTGGATTGGATGACAGTTCCATACACAGTTTGGGCATCTTTCTGCATTCCTGACAGAGATGTGTGTAGGTTTCCCTTTCACATACCTAATTAGCTGCTTTATAAAGTCAAGCCGTGATGGATATTACTCTGGAGATCTTGTAAATTTGAGTAATATCTGTCCATGGAAGTGAAGATGGTAGGCTTGGAAGTGTAACTTGAAAGCAGTATTATCAGTTCTTAAAGTTCTTCACAAGAATTCATTTTTCTACATGTATTTCTTAAAACAATTGTC
Source organism: Apaloderma vittatum (assembly GCF_000703405.1). NCBI lineage: Eukaryota > Metazoa > Chordata > Aves > Trogoniformes > Trogonidae > Apaloderma > Apaloderma vittatum. The sequence goes on along the minus strand of NW_009700766.1, from coordinate 59,095 downwards.
ACATTTTGCACTGCAGTTACTGCTGTGCCCTGACCCCAGCCTGGGTCACAGATGTGTTCTGTAGAGCCCTATCAAATGTCCTCGTGCAGATGGGCCACGTGGATTGGATTTGGGGTTGGGATTTGTGTATTAAAGAGAATAAACTGATGCAAAATCTGTTTCTTGCAGTTCAAACTGTGAGAACTTTTGGGGACAACATTGCACTAAAAATCAATGTTGTCTCTGGCTTTCATGTTAGAGGTTCTGGCTTTCTGATACGGATTCATTTTGGGGGTTTTGTTTAGTTTTGTTATTTGTGTCGGCTCCAGCAGAGCAGTGTTCAGGGATCAGTGCAAAAGACTTTATCCTATCAAACACAGGCACACATGCATT
>NW_009700766.1:9227-58692 GCF_000703405.1 Apaloderma vittatum | reverse complement strand
TCCTGCTGATTCAGATCAGAGTGCTTTAGATTACATAAATGAATATCAGTATAATTTGAAAGATACAGAATTAAAATGGAGAATTTGCCATAGTTTACAGAATCTGTTACTTCAAGATAAAGTAAACCTGTCAAAATTACAAAATTTTGAGACTTAAAGTTTGGGAAGATGAAACTGTTAGAACTGCAAAATCATACAGCATCACCAACCTGGGAGTAATGGAAGAGGCAGAATCATTCATTGCTTTACAGCAAGTGCTGCCTTGCTGAATCCCACTGAAATGAAGGATGTTCTGAGAAAGGGCTGCTGGGGCTACTAAAAGCCCCTCTTCAGATGTGCTTCCTTTTCTCTCACTCTGCATCTCTAAAAACTGTTGATAATCTCTTACATAAATAGAAACGAATTGTTAAATAACTGATAATAATTCTAATCTCCTGTATCAAGGACCAACTGTGTATAGGTTTTGTTGTGGTATTTCATGGTGGAAAAAACCCACATATATCTAGTCCTGATATTAAGGGATGAATTATTTTAAGGTTACTGCTCCAAATAATTTCTTTAAGTGTGTAAGTTGTATCATGGCTTCAAGGTGTTATTTGCATTCATAACAGGATCAGCCTAAGGCTTAAGGTGTGTTTATGCTTCTTTGTGAGGCTTAATGTACCAACAAGCTTTAAGAATTCTTGCATATGTGGTGTATTCATTTGTTATTGTGAAAGAAGTGACTAAAAATCCTGTCAGAGCCATGGAAACATCTAGCTGCACAGATCTGTAAACTGTGAAGCTTAGCACTGGGAAAGATGAGATTATTGTCTCTGAAAGCATGCTGAAATAACCCGCTCTTTGCTTTTGAGAATGTAAGTCCCTTCTTGTACTTTGTCATTTTAAGAGATGAGAAATGCTAATCAATGTTTTAGCTGTATACGGGCAAGATTTTTCTGATTACGTGTTAAAGTAATTACAAAATCTTTTTTTGTTTTTTAAAGAAAGAACAGTAAAACTTGCTTCCAAAGCAAAATCTCTACTTAATCGAGTTCCAAAGTATTTGTTGAAATCAACCTGACATAGTTCTCTCTGTGCAAAACTTTTCATTCATATTCTTTAATATCTTCAAATTTTTGGTGTTCTGTGAAAGAGATCAGTGTTGCCAGATGTGTTCTGAATATACTGCACCTCTGCCTGTGGGTTGGTTTTCTCCAGGAAGCCGGGAGAAGCGACTGGGTTAGAAATAAAAACCTTCAAGGTTGAGTGAACTGGAAATGAGACTCTTGTCTGGGTGTTGGTGAAGTCAGGAGCTGAGAGATTGAAATACTTTTCTGTTTCCTCACCTTTCAGCTAAGTAAAGTTCTTTCAGCTCAGGACATTTGAACTGGTGTCCAGAAGGCAGAGGGGATTAACTAGTTTATTGAATCTTCTCTGTTTTCATGCTCAAGCCATAGCAGTCACTTTTATTTGAAACAAAGGAATAGTTCAAACTCAAGCTCTGGCTTATCGTACTATGATAAGAAAAGGCCTGTTAGGGATGAAAGAACTATCTAAAATAAGACTCTTTTAACATCCTATGACTCCGTAGGCTTGAAATCTCAAGTTATTGCCTTACAGTTCTCTCTCATAAAATCCATAAGCTCATTAAAAAGTGGTTCTTGTTTCAGTTCATCCAAAAGTGGATGCTCTCTTCTGGTCGACTGTCACCATCCTTAGGAAAAACCTTGTAAAGTATTTCATGGCATGTGCTACATCAGACCTCTAGGACCGAACACTTGTTAGGGTTATCAGCACAGCCTTTACATTTCTGCCGTCAGATTTGTGCTTCTTGTTTCTCGGGAGTGGTGGTGGGGATATTTTCTGCTTTAAGTTGTTTTCACATTTCCCTTCCCCACTCCTTTTGCCATGCACATGCATATTATTTGCCATGGTAAGAATTCAGTGCTAGAGCTCATGTGTGGTTCTAACGTGAAAACACAAAACCACAGTAGATTGGGCATCTCAGTAAGAATGTGAAGGGGTTTCTACAGCATTACAGGTGTTATGTGTGTATCAAATGACTGTTTTGGGGCTTTCTTATTTTATTCTATTAACCTTTCCAGTCCTCTCCCTTGCAAAAGTACACTTAAAAACCCCGGCATCTTGGTCATAGATCAGTCCCAGACAGAATCTCATTGGTAACATCTGATTTTTCCAGCTGATCTTTCTCGGAGAATTTGACTATGTTCTAGAGATAGAGCATCCCTTCCGTCAGATCTTGCCATTTGCAGAATCACAGGATCCCCTAGGTTCTTTCAAGGCTCTCTCTTCTTACTCTTGCAGATCTGTTGCTGCTACTCCAATGGTAGGAAGGAAGTAGAAGGAGCAACATGATAGAATCAATGGGTGTTTGTCTAGAAAGAAAACAAGCAACAACAAACAAAGCAGCCTGCTGGCATGTAAACACTATTTGCATACACTTTGTCTAGAAGAGTCCCAGCAATGGTGGTAGTTATTCTCACTAAGGAGGTTATGTCTTCAGTGGCAACTTCACTAGAATATTTCTTTTAAGCCTTATCAAATATTTAGGGTTTTCCTTTTACATAATTTTGTCAAAGGCTGTTGGGTTTTTCCCCCCCCATCACCTTGTGAAGAATTACTTGTTTGTCTCTTGCTCCTTTCCTTTGCTCTAGTGCTTGCCTATTAATTCTCACTGCACTTCTGCCTTGAATTTTAAAGCTCTTCATCTAACCAATAGACTTCAGTAAATATCTTCCTGTATGGGTTTTCCTGAACTTGAGTGACTGCCTTGATATTTATTGAAGCAGTCTTTCCCAGGCTGTCTGGCTTCTCTATTATTTTCAGCAAGACAGCAAACACACCATTTTCCTCTAGTCTGCTATTTTTAAACTGAGGGGCTTTACCTTATGATTAAGAATAGAATCATCCAAGGACTTCTCAGTCTTGGCAGATTCTTCTGTTAACATGCAGAAGGTTCAGATGTTGGCAAAATTGTATGTGAGAATAGCATTTAAACTCGTAGGTTCACAGGAATTAGGCACAGGAGGAGCCATTTGGTAGTACCACGTCTTGTGGTCAAGTTACTTATTTTCACTTATTTTCCTCTCAGAGCCAAGAAATTAACTGTAACTGTTTCAAAAGCCCGCTTTATATTTTGGTTGCATGTGTCCTGGAAACTTCATCTCGCACCTCATGGAATGGAGGATACAGCCCTTCCCTTTGCAGTTTGCAGTAGTGGTTGATTGCCCTTATGTTAAAAATGTGTCCCTTCTTTTTTGATTTGAAATTATCTGAAACCCCATGGAACAGCAGCTGCGAATCTGACAGAGCAGTGTTTCATGGTCTTTCCCTGAAGTGATCTAATAGTATTTAACATCTGTGGACCACTTCGGTTGCCAAGATTTTAGTAGCCTGCAGTGAGAGAGTTTGCATTACAAAGGACACCCCACTTTTGTGCTATTTTCATACCTGCAATTTTGATGACTTTTAAAAAGAAATTAGCTAGTATCTTCGTATTATGTATTGTGCTTAATAGTATTAGTGTAAATGTGCATTTGTTACATTCCTCACCTTCCATCCCTGTATCCTGGCTGCACTTTCTCTGTGCTGTTTTAGAAAAAAAAAAAGTGTCTTGGATGAAACAGTGACTAGATTAGGGCAAATATTGCAAACGTTTGTCAATCCTAGAAAAGTAAAAATTAAAACAAAAACGCCACAACTGCTCTTTTGTTACTCCAAAGAAAGATTTGCTTTGAGTACATTTGTGCTGCTTTATATTGCTTTTCATAAAAGAGAGTTTTGCTGGTAAATAACAAGAATTTTGTTTTTTATTGAGGGACATGTATTTGGAGGCAGAATAGAGGACCCTGCCTGAAGGTTCCGTGTTGTCACTTCTGGGTTTGTGAGATGCCCCAAGAGCCTCGGAGAGTGGTTCTGAGAGGTGGAAGCAGTGTCTGAACTCATCAGGAGGGAAAAAAAACCCCAGGGTCTGTCAGTTGTGTCACTGCCTGGAAAAAAGAGAGGGGAGAGCAGAAGGGTGTGAAGGGACACGAGTTGGGTACCTGTGCCCAGTGCAAAGGCAAACCAGAGCCGCTTCTCCGTGGTGGGCATTAATTATTGCGGTGCTTTTTTACTTTTAGAAAGTATTGGATATCAAGGGATTTTTAGATGACAGCACTGACTGCTTCAGCATACCATACAAACTAAGAAAGGCAGATGTTTCTTGCACTGCAAAGGGCTTAGGGTGAGCACTTTGCTCTCGACTTGCCTGTTAAGACTGTCTTCAGGTGCTAGGGATCATTTGAGTCTATCCTAACAAGTATAAAAACATACAGAGAAATGGAGATAAGAGAAGGGTCCTAGTCCCAGAATTTTGCTACTTGAGAAATGTGATATCCTTGCTACTCGTATGGTATTGACTTCTAAATTAATTTCTCCTTGAGCTAACCTCAACAGACTTAACTTCTCTAGAGCTTTTGGATCAGTGGCACAGAAGCGTTGAGTATTTGTACCATAATACTAATGTGTGCTGAGCTGTTAAGTCATCTTTGTCCCACTGGGTGCCTAAGGTGCAGCCCAGCACTCTTCATCTCTTGCCTTCTCCAGGCTTACTGGGAGAAGAACAACCAACCTGGTGGCAGGTCAGTAGGAGCCTGGGTGTTGGGTATCTGGATTCAGTTCTTTGGTGTCCTCCAGAGGTTTTTTGCAAATTTGATAACAGTTTCAAAGGCGTTAAGGACACTGGAGGTCTATAGGAACTTAATGCCAGGTATAGAAAGGTGTTAAGTGATTAGTTCCCACTGGTTTTCAGTAGAAGTTACATGCCTGGCTGATGCTTTAAACCTTGCTAATTGCCATCTTACAGCTTTAGGTACGTTACGACATCTAAAAGGGTGTCCTGTGGTCTTTATATGACAGTTTATCACTCATACAATAGGAATAATATTTCTTCATTTCACAGTAACGGAACAGGTGAGCATATGAGAAAATGTTAGGTTTTCGAATTCTGTGGAAGCACGGACTACACATTTAAACTAAACCTTTTAACAGCAGTGGATAATGAGCAGTTCAATGCTCCTAACTTCAGTTGCTTAGTTTCCTCAGCATCACCAGAAAGGTTTGGTATGAGTTTTGAAAGCTGAGTTTTGTGGGAAAAAACACAAAGCTTTGTCTTTATCACGCCTCTGGAGCAATGCCCTGTGAGCATAAAACCCTGGGGCCGAGGGCGTTCTGGAGAACTACAATTGACACAGAGGATATTGAGAGGGGAGGGGATGCTTGAATTAATTTCATCTTGTTACAGGATACTTAACAGACTGTGTTCTACATCCCTGCAATCTCACTGTGCTTCCACAGGCTTTGAGAGGGATGGTATTAGAGGAATAGTGATTAAGATTATCCTTTCCTTTTAATACTTGTGTTATGTCTGTATTGGAATAGTCACTGTGATTATCCATATACCCTGAGATTGATTTCTCCTTGTCCTCCTAGGATGGTGGAGTAAGAACATGGCTTTTATGCAAACATATTGTGAGTGTCAGACAAACTCAATATTGGTTATGACCTGAGAGGGTCGGTCTTGAGATGCAATCTTTTTGTATTGTTTTTATGTGAAAGATCAGCCTCTGGCCTTCAAATGAAATAGTTTGGTCCATTCCTGTTCTTGATCTCCTGTAGTGTTTCTTGAAGTGGAATTAGTTTTTCTCAGATTTGGAAGTGCCATTTTGTTGGATACCAGTCCACAATGTGCTTAACTTCATATTACGTTATATTAAAGTTCAGTGAAGCTGAATCTCTGTTTTTATTTCCCTGCCAGTCAAATCAATATCCTTCTTCTATTTGCCAATGGGAAGCAGAAAAAAGAGTGGTTTGTGTAGGTGGCAGTGACTTGATTGGCAGACAGGATAGGAACAAACAGGAGGAGATAAGTTGCTTTCTTTTTTTTTGGTGTTTCTTTGTTTTCCATGTTCCAAGTTTTCTGGTAGGGTCTTACACGGTTCTCCAAATGATGCAGTCTCATCTTCTGAGGAACATGTGCCCTGACAAAGTATAATTTGCTGTCAGCTATGAGAAGGCTCTTCCCTAGTGAAATCATTTAGGACCAGTTGCCACTGCTGGTGTCTGTCTTCCCTGTGTTATCCCAGTCAGACACAGTTGATTTCTCTGACAGCACCTGGATGTACACTAAAAAGATAAATCTGCTTGGAAGGGAAAATGTGAATATGACCAAATACTTAAATCTTGCTGCTTTTAAGAAATGCTAAGAAAGTTTTTTTCAACTCTTAAAATGATAGAGTGGGTAGGATTTTATTATTGCTCTTTTTGAGTCAATTAAAGGTGAATTACCACCTTGGTAAGCTTGGAACAGAGAGTAGAAACTAGGCTAAAACTGTAGCATAAGCGGTGACTACAGTCATAGCACCCAGTGGAAATATTAGCAGAGGTTTAAGATTTTAAAAAAATATGCTCTGCAGTGCCCTAAATCTGCTTCCATCAAGGTCAGCAGTGAAAGTCTCCCTGGCATCGTTTAGAGCAAACGAAAGCTGATGAGGAATATTTTTGACAGTTCCACCCTGGAAAGGTTGGCCACTGTAAAACCGCAGGCTGCTTTTTAATCCCTTTCATCTCTAAAGCTCTTGTGCTCAATCAGCTCTGGAGTGGCTTGCTCCTTAAATTTTAATTTGCCTTTCTAGTTTCTAATTATGATTGTAAACTGACAAGCAGGATGTACTCTTGCTTTGCTTTTCTACCTGGTGATTCTCCCTGGAAAGATTATCAATGGATAGTTAGTCCATTTAAAGGTTAGTGCAGGGTATATTCTTAGAGTTGAGTTTTTTCAATGCAAAGACTGCAATGTAGCTGTAAGGACTTTTATTTAAGCAGGCTCTTATGGGCTCTTTGTTTTCTGTGTTTCCATGCGTAGGTGAATCGTGATTGTTTTCATTGTTAATTGTGGTTTGTCTACATGTATTCGAATTGAAATGGGGAGGAAATGGTGTTTCAAGATAATTAAATACATAAACCAGTCTTAAACGTGCTACCTACAGAAGAAAATAAGTTTATAAGAATGTTTTACATTAAAATTGATTATTAAAGTAATTTAACAATATAAAGTTGAATTAGTTGTAATATGAGCCACACAGAAACTTCCACCTGAGTGTGAATTTACAAGAAATTAGGAGGTTGCTTGCACTGTGGTTTTGCAGTGGGAGTGGGGGGAAAAGGTGAAGGTACACAGAAGTGACTGAGCAGGGGCCTGAGGATCTCCATGCTGGTGACATTCCTGCCCAAACAGTGCAAATTGTTACTTTGAATTGAGGAGCTTTATCACGCTCCAAGATCAAGGGCTATTTTCCTTTCATTTCCTTCTCCAGCTAGTAAGCCTTTTTTCCTAGCAAACTGTAATACCTTCTCTAGTCTCCTTTAAAACGTTCTTTTGGACGAATCCACAATTTTACTTAATTCCCACATTTTCCTTTCTGCTGGCCACCTGATCACCACAAATCCTCTTTATCCTAGCGAATTGTGAATATGGAAAACTTCTTTTAAATAATGCTCTGTATGAAAGCAAGATAATTATGTTTATCTGTTTCACACAAACCCAGCTTTTATACTGCATTAAGTCAAGAAGTCAAGCATTGAGGGGAAACACCCCCACAGTATTACAGCTGAACCGCGAATCTATGTGCTGGTTTTATTGCCCCTTCAGAAGTCTTCCACTGTAAGCTCTCCCTTTATCTTGTTTCTCCCTGTGAGTTTTAGCCAGCTTAACTCAAGGGGGCTGTCCTAAAACAGTGTTTCTTCTGCTGGAAATTTTGCTGCTTGTCCCTTTGCTGGTGCTGCAGAGCCACATTTGTAGTGGAGCAGGCGATGGCTGCTGTAGCTGATTCTCATGAAGCAAATGGAAAGTGGCTGCTGGAGCTCTGAGCTTGGGAAATCATAGAATGTCTTGTGTTGGAATAGAACCTGAAGATCATCTAATCCAACCTCCCGTAACCAGCCCAGGTTGCTCAAGAGCTCATCCAACCTGGCCTTGAACATCTCCAGGGAGGGGATAGACACAATCTCTCTGGGCAATCTCTTCCAAAGTCTTGCCACCCTCACACTGAAGAATTTCTTCCTAAGATCCAATCTAAACCTGTTCTCCTTCAATTTAAATCCCTTTCCCCTTGTCCTGTTGCTGGACACTTTTGTAAAAAATCCCTCCCAGCCTCCCTGTAGGTCCCTTCAGGCACTGCAGGCAGGGATAAGGTCCCCTCGGAGTCTTCTCTTCTCCAGCTGAACAGCCCCAGCTCCCGCAGCCTGTCCTCGTAGCAGAGCTGCTCCAGCCCCTGGATCATCTTTGTGCCCCCCTGGACTTGTTCGAACAGATCCATATCCCTCTTATGTCGGGGACACGTAGTCTACAGCGATGAAGTTTCCTGTGTGGTTGGGATGAAAACTGGTCACTCTCTTTGCTTACAGCAGCAAAGTTAGTTTATTTTACTTCAATATCTGGGAAGCTTGAAAAGTGACTCTTCATATTAGTTGTTGGATTCACCTGTTGGGGCTTTTTGGGAGCTGAGGAGTGGGGCTTGCTAGGACTATATTTGCCAAGTATGTATTTCTGTCTGACTCTACTTTTTCTTTCATTCTGGATAAGTGTGGAGCTTCAGCAGACTCAGGTAAAACAAAAGTAATCTATTGGTGAACTCAGCTTCTGATCAGTTACAAAACTTAAGTGCTTTTTTTGTGCCTTTTTTTAAAAAAAAAAACCACAAAGACTGAAGCTTGCAGCTGCCATCCCACAAATTTTAAGCAAGGCTGCTGAAGTGGGCTGTTTTGTACTTGTGAAACTTCACAGAATGCAAGCACTTAAGGAGATTGGACCCTGTAGACATGTCTGAGAGCAGCTTTACAAAGTGGATGTGCATACACTGAAAAAAAAGAAAAAGGCCAGATATGTTTTTCAGAGAGATAACCCTCTCTTAACTTACTTACATGGGTACCTTCAAGTTTGGAGATGAGCATCTGGCCAAGGTGTAGCTGTGCCTGACAACAGAGGTGTTTTGCCCTTTCACTAGCAAATGTGCAGTTAATAACTCAGTCTCACTTCTGTTCCAGGCGTTAATCATAAAGGCTTTTACTCAGCCTTGTGGTAACTTCTTACTCCTTAATAAACAAAACAGCTGTCCTCTAATGCCAGGATTATAAATCTGGATGAGCATCCCTGTGTAACGGTGATTTTTTTCTGCCCTGCTCCGTGTTTTCTCAAACTTTTCCTTTTTTCTTTGTGTGCTCTTTGGCACTAGTGTTTTTTTAGATACACTGTCCAACAGAACCACTTGAAAGTGCTTTTATATTTAGTCACTGTGAGAGAGTCTGAAGCCTTTTTTTTTTCGTCAGCTCAGGCGCTGTTAGTGCTAGGAGAAGAGAGAGACTGAATTTTGTGCGTAGCTGCAGGAAAATGTGATGTTGAGCAGTTCTATGTTCACAGGATTGTTTAGGTTGGAAAAGACCTTTAAGATTGAGACCAGCTATTAACTTAGCAGTGTCAGGTCCACCACTAAACCGTGTCTTGAAACCCCATAATATCAGGCTGAGACCGTAGCTGTGTGTTCTGCTCTTGGCTCTTGAGAAGTGTTTGGGCTGGCATCAGTTTTGTGGGGTTTGGGACTATAGGCACTAGGGAGATGGGGGATATCCAGCTGGTGTCTTGTTTTAGCAGAAAAAACCCACCCTTCTGATTATTACAGGCTTAGGAAGATCACTGCTGACAGCATGCACTGGAGCCAAATCCCGTTCTGAAGCATGTTAGTACGGATGTAGAGTCACTACTTAGAAAAGATAAATAAATGAAGATGTCTGGATTTGCGCTGCTGTAACAAAGCAGAACGTTGTCCTCTGGGTATAGGTTCTCTGCACTGAACAGAGGCTCAAATATTTTAAATGTTGAAGTTTTATCATGTTTTCAAGGTGCTCATTTAACAAAAACTAACCAGGAAAATACGGAAGGTAGCTATTACTTTCCCATGCGTCTCCAAGGGAGAGAATCCATCCTCACTCACAGAGAGCACCCAGCAGCTCACCTGGAGATTTGGAAGCTCTCTGTGTGTGCACTTGCATCCTGAAAAGCAAACTGTGCCCTGGGCTGCATCAAAACGGGTGTGACCAGCAGGGCGAGGGAGGTAATTCTCCCTCTCTATTCTGCTCTGGTGAGGCCCTACCTGGAGTGCTGAGTCGAGTTCTGGAGCCCACAGCACAAGAAGGATGTCGATCTCCTGGAGTGGGTCCAGAGGAGGGCCACAAAGATGATCAGGGGGCTGGAGAACCTCTGCTATGAGGACAGGCTGGGCAAACTGGGGTTCTTCAGCTTAGAGAAGAGAAGACTCTGGGGTGACCTAATAGCAGCCTGCCAGCACATGAAGGGGGCTGCAGGAAAGCTGGAGAAGGGCTTTTTACGAGGGCCTGTAGTGACAGGACAAGGGACAATGGCCTGAAACTGCAAGAGGATAGATTTAGATTAGATACAAGGAAGAAATTCTTCACCATGAGAGTGGTGAAGCACTGGAACAGGTTGCCCAAGGAGGTTGTGGATGCCCCATCCCTGGACGTGCTCAAGGCCAGGTTCGACGGGGCTTTGAGCAACCTGGTCTGGTGGGAGAGAGGTGATCTTTGAAGATCCCTTCCAATCTTAAAACCGTTCTATGGTCTACTGCAATCTGTCCGTTCTACAAGACTGTGTCACACAGCCCTGGGAAAAGGTTTCCTCCGGACTGGCAGCATTTTTGTAACTCATACCTTTGGAGTCCAAGGACTGAGAGCTCTTGGTGTTGCTCTAACCTTAAGTCATAGAATCATAGAATGGCCTAGACTGGAAGGGACCTTAGAGATCATCTAGTCCAACCTCCCTGTTATGGGTAGGGACGCCACCTCTCGATTAGACCAGGAAATACATGGAGACCGAGCGGGAATCGAACCCGTGACCTCGGTGTTGGTCGTTGTCAGCACCGCGCTCAAACCACTGAGCTAACTGGCCCCCTAAGTCTTGCCTCATATTTTGATTTGGTCTCATGCCCTCAGTTCTGTTCTTCTCACATATGTTCCAACAAATAAAGAAGAGCAGAATTTGCGTAAGTGTTCTTTGCTCATCTGCCGTTTGGTTTATTGGAGTTAATCATCCAAATTGTGTATTAAGAGTATTTAATGGTAAATGTTGACACAGCACCTCCATTTTTTAATTTCCTGCCTTTTCCCAGCAACTTCAGCAAATAGCTGTCAGTTTGGGTGCTTTTTTTTTTCTTTTTCCCCTCCAACCACTGCCACACTAGACCTGACCTGAAGTCTATTCCAAACGCTGTTCTGCTGAGTCAATATTTTCTGTCTGCTATTCTGTATGTACCTCACATTAAGTCTCTTTCCTTTATTGCATCTCATTGTGCCCTACCTCCTGGGATAGGGCAAATATTTACCTCCCTGGGATTGCAGTGAGACTCAAATACTAAGAGGTACCACCTGACCACCTGAGTGATTTTTTTAATTTTTTTTTTCCCCTGTGCCTAATTAAGGTGGATACTTGTACACGATTCTTTTAAAACAGCCTAATTAGCCATATCATTCTGCAGTATGCAAATCTTCCTCTTTAAATGCATAGTTAACTTCTTTGCTGTTGTAGAGGTGCCCTCTTTGTCAGTTCATTCTTTCTGAGTCTGCGCAGTGATAGGTATTTTTTACCTGTGTCTGAGTATTTCAGAAGCATGGTAGCTCTAGAGGTAGCACTGTGGTTGTTTTTAAGTACATGTTTTGTGTGGCATTTCGGGGGCGTATTCCTGTCCTGAAGATGCTCTGAGGATCAATCCGTTCTATGTCTTGATTTATTTACTGGAAACAAGACAAAGCAGGAAAACGATGGACACATGGCTGGATAAACAAATGGTGATAATGAAATTTATCCTCCCTGTGTCCTTGGTCTGCAGTCTCACCTCTGCTTCCCAACATAAAATAGTATGAAGAAAATCTAATACTTGGTTTCTTTAAAATTATAATGCTAGTGAAATCATAGCTCTGAAATTAGAGAAGACTTAAGGGAGTCCTGTCATGGTAAGTGTCTCATTTTCAGGATTCCAAGAACAAACTTCACTACATGGTATTATCAGGGATTGGATCAGGTGCTCTTATGTGACATACCTCATTATCTCAAAGAGCATTCACAGTAAACCATTGCATTTCCTATGTATCTTGGGCATGTGATAGATGTGGGGTTTTTTTCTGCTGCTTTCCCAAAGCCAGGTATCCTCCTGGGGACATGTTGTATGTTTGCCTTGATAGCAGAGTCTGCTCCCTTCCTTCTTTATTAAGGAAGTTGGAGACAGTCCTTGGCTTTCTCTACCTTCCTTCCATTGTCTTCTGGATATCTGTATCTAAGAAGTGAAGGACTAATATAATATGAAGTGATTGATTTGTCATTTCTGCCTTGATCTGTCACCTGCAACAAAGGGTTCTTCACATCGGGAGATGTAGGAGCTCAGTATTTTGAGAAAAACAAACAGTGCTGCATCTTGCAGCCTCTCTGTGCTGCTGAGATGTTTGGTGGCTTTAAACTTAAGTTTATACATCAGTTAAAAGAAAATCACTGTCCTAACTGGGAAGGATGTGGAAGACTGGTTTATGGACGATGTCAGTTTGGTTTTCTACAACCAGTTGTTATGTAAGTAATGTAGATTCCTGGAGTGTGTTTTGTTTCAGTAAATGCAGGATACCTTGCTGTCTTTTTGAGAATTTGAAACCTGAAATCTCTGTGACCCAACTTAACATGATACTGTATCTAGGAGCACAGTAAACTTTTCCTAACTCCAGGAATAGAAGCTTGAAGAATAACGTGAGCATTTAAAAGTGCTTTGATAACCACACCACCCTCTGCAGTTTGGGATAAAATAGAAAAAATAAAGTTGAAGCCTTTTGTAATTTTGATGACTCCTGTGTCTTTGGGTCAATGCTGAATTGGAAATTTTCTTGCTGGGTCATGTGGCTCCATGGGATTGTTTTCAGTGAATACTTTTCCCCCCTTCACTATTGCTCTTAAATAGACTGACCTAGAGTGAAGTATACACTCTACTTGTGAATACCTTTCAGAAGTGACATGCATTCAATTGGAAATGCTTCTCTTTTTGGCACTCCAGTGACAGAACAAAGGAGGAAAAACTTAATTTACAAACCTTGCAACACAGTTTGGAAGAAGATTCAAAGTGAAACGTGCCATATTTGATAATTAGGTATAAATACTGTGTAGCACCTTCTTGTAAATGTAGATTTGTGGTTGAATATGCACGTGTGTGTTGGGCAAATGAGTTGTTTGACTCTCTGATTTCAGTGCACAGGTAAGGATGTTAAAGGTGAAAATGAACTCACAGCTGTCCTTTAAAGCTTGGGGAAGCTCAGGAAGAATTATTAATCTCTATGTAGAGTGGAAGGACTATTTTTTCGTTATCTTTTAAATAATTCCTATAACCCTTTTGAAAAGCTTAGTGTAGCTTGAACAGGTCAAGATTAAAATTCCAGCTGCAGAAAGACAAGGCATTTTGTATGCTGGGTGTGGGCACTGAGGCCCTTCTTCCCATGTTGGCTGGAGGCACTGGCTGCTGAGAGTGGAAAAGGCTGCAGTCATTATGTAAATGTTTTCATCTTATCTGATGTGCAGAGCATCAGCAAAGGTGAGAGAAATCTTGTTTTATGAATAAAGTTGTCACCTTCTATTTCATGTGTAGTTTGTGAAGTCTAGAACTGGGACTCTGGGTTTTTTTTTTTTTATTCTCATCTAGTGTTGGTATCTCTTGTTGGTATGTCCAGTCTGATAAAGTTCGTTTGCTTTGTTGTTTGTTTGAAACAATTTGGATAATAAGCTTGAACCTTTGGCAGTCTCCTAAAGCAGAAATGCTCAGAGCAGATCTATGTAATCAAAGCTATGTCAGATTTCCCTGTGTCTGCTGACAGAGAGCTGGGGTCAGACCACTAACTGAGAAAGGGAAAAATCACTTTCCTTAAGTATTCCGTTGATTTTCCTAGAGACTATCAGCACTTACTGTTTCCTTTAGATTTATTTTAAGTGGCAGGCAGGTCACCTATGACAAAATGTCACTGTTCATGGGGCGGCCAAGAGGAGAACAGTGAAGTGTGTTCGTGTGGCATTGATTCAACGCAGACAGAAAAGAACTGCAGGGGAGTAGAGCGGAGCCTTTGTGTCATGGAGATAAGTGTCTGACAAAGGGAAAGTGGCTGTGGAGAAACATTAATGAATAAAATGTCACCTTTGAAAGTCGTCATCGTCTTCCTTCTCTCCGTCTCAAAGAACACACGAGAGCGTTGAATGGATAGCAATGCTCTTGTTCAGTGGAGTAGGCAATGGAGGATTTGTCCTGGCTTTATAGTTAGACACAAGAGATAAGAAAAAAGTTGTATTGTTACCACTAACTAGAGAAGAGATTGGGTTTTCATTTTTTCTCCTTATTCTTTCTGCAATGAGACTGCAGACATCTGCGACTTGGATGTCAGTTCTCTTACCTTTTGCTGTTGGCTTAGAATTCTTTCTTGTATGGGCCTGTTCTTGCCATCTTTTTATTACAGATTATGTGAATTGGGTATTTTGTGAGTTTAATTCAGAAGACACTGTGTGTTTCTTAAAGATACCCATCCTCTTTATAGTTACCATTACTTTTTTTTTTTATCTGTTGCTTAGTACTGGGTGTTACCTGCAGATATAGACTCCAGCAACAGACCATTCCCACCCTGAGCTAGTGTTGGGACTATTCTGGTTCGACTCTGCAGTGCTGAATTTTAATTGCCTCGAGCAATGGAGCTTCTGAACTTTTACTATGGTGGTCTCACATGAAAATATGCATTGTTCGCCTTCTTTTAGTCCTGATACTTATGTCAAAGCAAAATGCTGTCCTGTGCACCACACGCTCCAAAGAGAAGAGGAAAAAGCAAAGCTCGGGTGACAGATGTTCATCCCAATACTTAATGCTCTGCTGGGAGCACAGCTCTGGTGAGGGCTGCATGAGAACCCACAACTGCTGAGTCTCCTCTGCATACAGGGATGAGTCTATGTGCAATTAATGCCAGCGGAGCTCCTGTAGTATTATATGGATGTTAGTGAGTAAAAAAAAAGATAAAGTACCCTTGATCATATTTGAAGTCTGGCAAACTGAAAAACTTCCTTCTCGCTGGTTGCAGTTGCAATATTTAAAGTAAAATCATAAAGCTTTGCTACCCTTGCTACTCTCGCCGTTGTCCTGTCCTTTCAGGTTTCAAGGGACTTGAGGGGGCCCCTTTCATCTCCTAGTTGAGGTAAAGGGGGATGCTTTTTCTGCGGAATTCTGGTTTTGCTTGCTTAAAAGCTCTTCCTTCCGGCAAAAGTCTGTGCAACGCTCTATTAACACTAAGTGGCAGAGTTTTTCTCCCCCTTCACTTAGGAGAAATCACAGAAAAAAGGGAATTATTAGCTACTTCTGTAAAACTCTGAAAGTGGATGATAACTTTTCAATTTTCATCTGAGCATAATACGTGCATGTGAATTTCAGAGAAGTTGGTATTTCTTCTCTGAGTTACAGAGCATGTAGTATGGGAGAAGATATTTAGAAGAGACTGAGTTAGACCAATCTTTTAAATTTTGGTGCGATGCACTTCAAGTTCCTTTGCGAATCCTCCCTTTAACCTTTGGGATTTATGTACCTTGCAGAGAATGCAGAACGCGCTTTTTCTGGATGAATTTTCTTGCTTTCTAAGTCTTTGCTGTTTGATGAGAGGATGCTGAACTTGTTAAATTTCGATGCATTTGTATTAAACATGTCTTGTTGTCTGCATTTATGCAACCGTGGGCCATCAGCAGTTTGGGAAGACCTTTTCCCTTTCTGCACACTCTCCCTCCCAAGCAAACCCCTCTGCCCCATCCCAGCAGCTGGATCATCAAGGCTCAGCCTCATGACGTGCCATTGGTGTGACAAGAGTCAAGGAAAACGAATTCTGGAGCTCGAGGCCATCCCCAGGGACTGGATACATCTGGTTTTTTTCCCCACTGCTGTGTCTCGTGGCATTAGCAGGGAAACTAAGCAATTTTAGCTATTCCCAGGAGGTATCTCTAGTTTTCCTTTCAGTAGACAAAATGCTTCATTTTTTTTCCTAAAACCCTGAAGCATTGCAGACTTGAATTTACGGAAATTAGTTTCTTAAACTGAAATGAGTTTAAATCCATAAATTTTGCAGAACTTATGGAGGCTATAGTGCATAAATAAAACAGCACTGGCTTGCAGGGGGTTGAATGAGCAGCGAAGAGGTTTTCTGCAGAGTTGTTTGGAGCTGGTCTTTTTCAAATGGAATGATTTAGAAGCACATAACGTGTTGGTATTCAAAGTGCCTTGCACATGTTCCGAGTTGCGCTCCGCCAAACCCCTTTGCGTTGCTTTGGGAAAGTGCAAAAAACTCTTCCAGCACTGCAGATGGGGGAGTTGGGTTGCAAAGTAGCTTTTTTTAAGCGGTGGGAAACATCCGTACCAGAGATGGTACTAGCGTTTGCAAATTCATTGATCTTTGCTTCGATTCGCTGAAACGCAGCCCGGTCTGAATGGACACCAGGCATCCTGTCTTGAATTTTGTTGCAAATGCTCTTGTTGATGCCAATGAATTTTATATCGGGTCCAAATGATCGTGTGATATAAAGCATTGAATTTTCATTGGTTTGGGTGTCTCAAACTTCTATTTCTAGAGCTGTTTAAGTGATTTGCACCTCAGTGGAAAGGAATTTTTATATATAGTATCTTTTTGGAAGTTACCTTAGGTAACGTTTGTATTAAGAAACAGCTTGGCTTTGCAGTGCTGATTTTGAAAGCTGTCTGTGGATTTTCTAGCAATTTTAAATGCCTTGGAAACATATCAATCTTATTTATAATGGAAAGTAAGATAGAAATGTGCATGCCATGTCTGAAGTGGTAATCAAAAAATGTACGTAACTATAGCAAGTGCTGTTTTCTTGGATTTGTACATAGCACTGGTTTGAAAATATAAACGAGTACCTCCTAATTTATAACGTTTTCCTTCTGATTAAAACTATTAAATGCCAAGCATATAACGCGAATGCCCCATTGTTCTTTGCCGTGGCAGTGACATGGGCTGTGGTGGGCACCACCCTGTTCCTTTACGCTTAAAGGAGTGAACATACTGCAAATAAAACCAGTGGAGAGCAGCTACAGAGCTTGTCCTTTGGCTTTTCAAAAAAGGGCACTGCGCTGAGGCCACCACCTCTAATCCAGCCCTTGATTATGCCTGTAAATGAAATAGATGCTACCGGAGATTTAGTTGCAGTTCTGTTTTCAAGAGACCCTTCCTTGGTCTTCCACAGCTGAAGTTCTGACCAATCCTTCCCTGCTGTGTGCTGTTTCTGATAAAACTTAATCAAAACTGCTTCCTAATTACTTACGTTGGCTGTGAAGCAGCATCATCAAGGAAGAGAACTTAATAGGGATCCACTGTGCACGTATCGGATGATTTTCCATTTCCCCAACATGTGTGTAATGACTGGTAGCTGTGCACAAGGCAGCAGTGGGAGGCTGCTCACCCTGTGATGAGCACTGCATGCCATTTAAGGTTTTAGCAGCCAGGACGTGCTGTTTTATTTTATATTTACGGTGAAGCAAACTAAACATAAACAGAATGAGGAAACTCAACAGTGGAGCAGGTCTCTGAATGAGGCTGGGCTGTCAGTGCAGAGAAGATGGGAATGTTTGACAGCCAGCAAATCACACAGGTCAAACCTCGGATATTCATTG
Organism: Apaloderma vittatum; assembly: GCF_000703405.1. Taxonomy (NCBI): domain Eukaryota; kingdom Metazoa; phylum Chordata; class Aves; order Trogoniformes; family Trogonidae; genus Apaloderma; species Apaloderma vittatum. Next base: position 40,912 of record NW_009700766.1, on the reverse strand, counting down.
TAAGTTGGTAGTTTCCCGTTACCTAAATGTGAGAAGTAAGCCAAGGGGGTTTTTTTGGTTTTTTTTTTTGGTGGATGATATTGTGGTGGTGAGCCTTGTCAAACTCCTGAACAATAAAAGGACTTTACCACCCTGATCTCTTCTTATAAAACTGCCTTCGTAACCGAACTGAACATTCCCAGTTGTGTACTGCAGGCTGTTGTATTTGTTTGCTTTTGCTGCCTGTTTTGCTGTTCATCTTTTGCGTTCTCTTCTCACTCTCGTAAAAAGAGCATTTTCATGATGTCATTTTATGATGCGGTGGAAGTGTTGTGCCACGTTGGCTTCTTCTCAGCATGGCAGCCGTCCTTCACAGTGATCTCCCTGCCTACCTCCCCTTGCTCCTGGTGATCACTGAGCATCTTCTCTACCCTACTTTCCCTTTCCAAACTAATTTCTTCTGTGCTTTTTTCACTGTGCGTTTCATTGATTAACTAATCCAGAGTGAAAATACAAATTGGCAATGTTTATTTTTTGTGTATCTTATAATGCCCAAAAATTTGTCAGAGAGAAAGCAACATCTGTGCAGTTCTTCATCAGCAGCTATTTGCTGCTCTTGTAGCGCAGAAACAGAGGGACATCCAAGGAATTTGGAAGGCAGTGTATTTAAAACTGATAAAAAAAGAGCATACATATTACTTATGCCATTCTGTCTTGAGGCACTTTGGGAAAATAACTTAGTAGGCTTGGCAAAAGATTAGACATTTACTTGAAAATCCACGCTTAAATTATGTAGGATGGAGTTCTAGGAGAGAGATAAAGCCGCCTGCTTTAGGACATGAGCCAGCCATTCGTTGCCTGGGGTTAGCCACTGCCTTCCTCCCCATGAGCCTCGTTACTGCGCAGAACGAGCTTTTGCTGGTTGCTTACACCTTCTCGGCAGCCAGCTCCTCTTGGAGGCTGAGCACTAGGCAAGCTGCTCCATTGTTTTAATCCAATATGTTACCCTTACTTTAGTTTACCTAAGCACCCCGCTTAATTGGTCATAAAGTTGTCCAGACTTTTCATTAATAGGCAACATGAGTGATTTACAGCCCGCGGGAATAATCTATCAGATGAACTGTTGGAGTCGGGTGTAGCTTCTTTCCGAAAGACTCTGTGTGGTTACGCCACTTGCATAGCAAAGAGCTGCGCTGCACCATTGGTATTCAAGGAGCGCTACCCAAAGGGAATTTTTTAAAAATAATTATGGCGTTTTATCCTTTTCTTCCCCTCTTTCCGTAGCACTTTGCCTACACGATGATTTTGACAGAGATGTACGCGGTGCAGGGCTTCCTCCCCCTTCTTGATGTACTTAGGCTTATTGTTACTGCAGCAAAGGGAGGCTGTCACTATGAAAAGGAAGAAGGTTACTAGATCACAGCCCTCATAAATATCAGATGAAACCAGCGGGAAGGAATTTAGGTTGGGAGTAAACGACGCAAAGCCTTGTGTTGGTTTACACATGTGGGGGGAAACCTAAACAATCAATCTTTCTCTGCTGACAATTGAATATTTCTTGCCCTTGCTTTACTGTGGTGTTTCTGTTTCTATGGCAACCAGGGATTTTTGCAGGCTGGCAAACTCTCCAGCAGCAAACCCGGGGAAAGATGTGCTGGCCAGAGCTTTCAGTTTTGCCAGGGATGCTCCAGCTGTTGTCTCCAGAGGAGGATTTGGCCCCAAGTGTGCAGGATACTCCTTGTGCATGATCCTCTGCTGTTGAGTCCTGTGGGTCAGTGTTGTCTGTTAAGGCTTTAGGCTGAACACTAAAATGAATTTATCCTATCCTAGTTTCAGAGTATAAGTTAAATATACAGAAGTGCTCGGAAAGATGGGACTTGTCTTTCACACATGCAATTTTGTAGCGTTGTGGTATTTTAAGAGCATATTAATGTGAGTTACTGTGATTGCAAGCTTGGACACCTCATTACCTTATGTCCTTCAGACTGTTCCATTGATCCAAGTTGTTTGTAGTAAGCTGTAGAAATACCCAGCACACACTATCTGGATGATAAGGAGTGTAAAGATTAAGCTTAATAATTTAGATCCCTGAATAGCCACTGGAATAGGAAATCTGGGCAAGGAAAGTTAGGACTGTGCTATTCTATTTTTATGTGTCCTCTATAAAGAAAGAAAAGAATTGCAAGCTTCTCGTAATCCAGTCTCTGTAGCAGCGGGCGAGACATCTCGCTGACGGCTGTACCAAGGGGAGAGGGAAAGTTTTCCATAAACATGACTTTGTCAGTGCTTCGATGGCTGTAGCGGTCCTGGCAGCTCTGAGCTGACGGCAGTTCCTTTTTCCATCCCCTTGGTAGTGTTGGTGTCCCAGCCGTGTCCTGATGACTACTTCTACCCTGTCACTGGGCAAAAGTGAATGTTTTCTCAGACTGTAAAAATCAAGACCGTGAACTTGCATTGCTGAAGGACTTGGGGTTTTCTTTTTTTCAAGAAGGGCTTCCACTCTGCTACAACCCCAAGTCACGTATCGGTAAGGAACTACATAGTGCTTATGTGGTGAGGGTGATATTCTGCTGTTCACGTGATTTCCCTACGGCTGGATATGTTGCTCAATGAGGGGAAAAGAAGGAAGAGGCTTGGCTTGTGAAGTGAGTCTCTTGCCCTGGCAGCAATGAAGGAAGCGTTAAAGTAGTCACTAAAGAAAAAGTTGGTTTGGTACAAAACGATATACGCTGTTTTCTTGCTGAGGAAAGAAGGTAAAATAAAAGATGAAAATGGATTGCCTCCCGCCCAGCACAACATTCAGTAATATGAAGCTGTGAACTGTAAAGAGTGAACTGGTGTTTGTAATCTTTAGGAAAAGCTGGCTTAACAGCAACGTGGACTTGCTTCCTCCCATATGCTATCCAGTCTGATGTGATTTTGTGAGAGACAGGTGAAAATAGGAAATACTGATTCTCAGCAAAGTGCTCAAATTCTTGATATATACTCAAGTCTCTTCAGATTTGTTCTAAAAGTGTCACCGAATACCAGATTACCATCCGGTGGCAGGATTGAAAATGCTCTGAACAACCCTAACTGCTGAATTTGAATATATCTATTGTTGCTCTGAGGTAGAGTCTGGAGGCAGAGACCAGTGTTGGGGCTTTTGGTGTGGGGTTTTGTTTTGTTTGTGTTTGTTTTCAGTTGTTGTATGTGTTTGGTGTTTTTTTTTTTTCCTTAATTAAAAAAAAAATGAGGAAATTGAAGCTTTAAGGTTCTCAGTAGCAGCTTACGAGTGTTCTTCAGATTCTTCTGTGTTCATATCTGATTGGCCTCAGGAGCAAAATCTTAAAGGTCTTGAATTACCCAAATATAGATGAGATTTCACAGACAAGCATGTGTAACCGGGGTCTTAATTTGGCCACTTCTGGAATACTTTTCTCAGTACCATTCCCATTTCATAGAATCATAGAATGGCCTAGGCTGGAAGGGACCTTAGAGATCATTTTATTTTGAATAGTTTCTTTGGCCTGCAGGTCATACTCAGAGGTGTATCCATCCGCAAATGATTCTTTTAAAGCAGAGCATCTCTGTTCACCGTGGTGTCGAAGCAGTACTAATTGCTGCTAGACCTGGAGGGTTCCTCCGGGTGACTTGATGTGGTAGAAACCACGATGCCGGGAGCCGAGTTCGTTCAAGCAGAGATGATTTGATTATGATCCTTCTGGATGTCCTCACTCTGCCCGTGCTGTTGAGACAAGGATGAGAACTGAGGGATGGATGGGGTACTCGTCTGAAACAAGCTTTCAGCGAAGCCTGTGTGCCTGTTGAACCAATCAATAGGAGCTATGATTTCTCCCTACTGAGTAGAAAGGACATGGATTCGGGTACTGTGCCAGTCACTTATTCTCCTCTTCCAGTCACAAATGTAAAGAAATGTTCTTTTGCTCCTTGTACCCCTGCAGAGATTAGAGAGCCTGAGAATTAACCCAGCCCAAACGCTCGGAGTTGCAGGAGAATTCAGGGCTTGTTTTTGCGGACAAAACCTCCAACTAATCATATAATCACCTGTTGTCTTGTTGAACCATCTGTGCAGGGAGGTGCTAGGGGTGTTACTTAAAACATTTTCAAGTGATCAGAAAATTAAAGCTGGAAGTTCAGCAAGGCATTTTGTCAGGCTCTCCCCCAACATAAAATTCCATCTGTCTAATCTTCACAGGAATAGCTTTTTTCTTGGGTGTTTTTTTTTCTTTTTTCTTTTTTCTTAAGGCTAGGGCTAGAGACCCAGTGGTTTGCCCAGACAAACTGCTCCCATTTCTTGCTTTCCCTGCTGCTCTGGTTCCCCACAGTCACTTAGGAAGCATTTGGAAGCACTTTCCTAAGTTTTCAGCTTTGTGCTAGGCCATGTTTTGTTTTGAAGTGCTGATGTTTCATTAGGGATTTCAGAATGATTGTTGAGAACCACTGTACTTACTGTCACTGACGGAGAATTTTAAGTTATGTCCACTAGTCTCTAATGAGCTGGTTTGGCTTTTTCTAATATGTACTATATTTGCCTTTGTGCATCTTAGAGATTCTCATCGATCCTCTAAGTTTTTCAAAGAAAATGTTTAATGAAAACAGTGTTTCTGAGAATTTTATCAGGTCCAGACAAGTCATGGACAACTGACATTGTCTGACATCTGGGTAGACAGGCCTAGCCATCATTTTTCACCTGTTTTATCTGCTCTCATAATACTGTTATCTTACTTGCTTCTCTGGTTTTACCTCTTTATTGCAGTACAATACTTTCTTGATAGCTTTTACATCCTTTCTTTAGTTATGTCTGTTATTGGCCTTTCTGATTTTGGTCTTCGCCTGCCCTCACTACGTTCTTGAGCTCGCTTAAGTAACATGGTCCAGTTCTTACCTTCTTCTTTAGACTCCTGCTTACACATGAGGTCACTGAAGAACATGTGATTCAGTCTGCTTGGTTCCTCCCTGCTCTTCATTCTCTGTGCTGTGAAAGTTTGCTTTGAAGAACTGCAGGGTTTCTAGAACTGCTGCTACATTCTGACTTGTTTCACATTACCTGCCTGTGATCTGAACCCACCACAGGCTGCTTTTGGAGAAGTCCATTGTTTCTGCTGCTTTTCTTCCATGAGCTGTGAACTTCACTACTTTGTGGTTGCTATTGTTCAAGTTGTTTTCTTTTTTCATATTCTCAACTTCTGCCACCTCATTTGGTCAAAGCTAAAGAGCCTCCTAGTTGCTGCTCTCCTTTTGTATCAAAACCTGATTCCTAATGTATTTATTTCCAAGCCTGTTTTTAACAGTTGGTGATGGTGTTACGTTTTCCACAAAGTGGTGTTCCTCTCACCGCAGTTATCCAAGTGTTGATTGTGCTTTTGTTATCTGAAATATTTCTGCATGACTGATCTCAGTCCAAAGTTAAGAACCTGTAAAAACCTAAAAACATTAACAGTGTGCTTGAGTGCCAAATATGGTTAGCAGGGCTGTAACATGCCACGTAACCAGGGTTTTTCTCTTATCCTCATCTTTCTGCAGCTGTTAAAGTTGCCTGGAATAGGAAATATTTTCTGCTAAGCTGCAGGTCATCTGAATGAGGGGTGATACATCATTAAGCAATGAATTTTGGGGAAACTTTGCTCGTGCAGTGAAATCCAGCACCTACTTCCCCTCCAAAGAACAAATCCCAAACAGCACCAGCGTGTAAGAACTGGTTTCTACTGATGTGATGTGGTGTGCTCGTCTATAGGTTAAAATGAGAAGGTAGTTTAGCTCTGAGGAGCTGTAAGTGAGGATGGAATGACTGATGGGCTTTGCTCATTGTTATCTAGGGTTAGACTTTTCAAAACAGGACAGGAGGGTTCAACCAAATATGAATGAGAGGGAATGTCTTGCAAATAGTGGAGGGATTGGAAACTTCTTTCCCGTTCCAGGCACTAATACGGATTTCACTAGTAAACGTTTCTCTCTCTTACTGTTTGATCTGACTGCAATTTAGTTGTTGTGGGTTCCTTCCAGAGGGAGCTTGTGCCTTCTGTCTCTGTCTCTCTTCACCTTATCCTCTCAGGAGAGGGAGCACCTAATTAGATTTTGTCTTCCAACCTAGGAAGAGCCTCTGGTTTTGGCTGCCTCATCGCAAAACTGTAGTGAGAGGGTTGGAGGGGAGATAAGAGAAAACAGTGATTCAGGCAGGTGCTGCAATTTTACAAAGAGGAAAAACATGAGAACACGTTATCCTTCTGTAATTATTGCAGCATGGCTTATCTCCCTTTTCTGGGGGGCATACAGCAGGCTACAGAGTACTTGGGCCTTTGATTTGAGGTTAAAGATGAATATCCTTACTCTCAAGAGTGTAGAGCTCTCCTTGCCTTCTCAGGGCACAGAAGGGATAAAGGCAGAAAATTTAGAGTTAAATGAGGAACACTTCAGACTGCTTCAGAAGATCATAGATATTCAGATCTGTTTTCACCTTTCCCTTCACATAATGGTCCTGGTGTGCTCTTTGATCCTCTGGCAGCCAGGAAGAGCACCCATTGCTGCCTCTTAAAAGTGAGGTGTCAGTGGAATTACAGGAACCTCATTTCAATTCTTGGCTGAGAAATAATGAACAGTGAGTTTAGGGGAAACCTGACTAATAAGAGACCTTAAGCAATGTGGGTTTTTAAAGCTATGTTATGTACCTTTAATCTTCCTGAAGATTATAGGGTGACAGGATTTTCTAGAAATGGGCAGGATTGTTAAAACAGTGTGTGGAGATCAGCTGTGAAATGACTACTTTTATCATAACCCCTCAAAGAGCCCTCTCTTTATGCTGTTGGGAGATAAGCGTAGGTTGTACCTGGGAAGTTATAATAAATGCTAATTGTGTTTAAGAATTACTCCTAAACCTGCTGCTTTTTCTGTTTCTAGGGAGGAAAGAAGGGGAAGAGAGTAGAATTGTGATTCCTTTGAATGGGGACTGAGCTAATTGACAAAACATGCTATTAGACTGTGCATGTAAAAATATTTTTCTGTGCTTTGTAATAGATTCCTCTGGTTTACAAAACCATGCTTTGTTTAGAAACACCTGTGCTTGTGTGAGAACTTACTTCACCCGCCCACGGGGTTGAAAACACAAATATATTAAGACTGAGGAAATATGCCACCATTCTTCGTTTTTAGCTGTTTTTGTAACACCTGCTGAGGTACGCATTTCCTTTACTAGAACCCGATACCAAAAATCAAAGGTGTATCCTGCTGTCACTCAATGTGCGCAGGTTTTCTTTGTTGTGCAGTGAGTGACGATGCTCCGGCAGTGGGTTGAGATGGTTTCTCGCAACTGACAGTGCAGGTTTGCAAGTCTCTTCTTGGTGACATCTCATAATTTTCCTGCTTTTTAGTCTGGGTTGCGGGAAACTAACGTGACTGCTCTGACTGACCAGTTAAGGTTTGGTGTCTGTAGCTTTGTTGTCTCTGTAGGTGTGATGAATGGGGGATATAGGATGCTTAGACAGCCTTTAAAAAAAAGGCACTATAAAAAAATAAAAGCTTGGGTCACCTTGTGGCATAGGAGATCAAGGATTAAGAAAATGACTTGGTCCAAAATTCTAGCTCTCTGAAAGCTTTATGAGACAGTAGCCTGGCAGGCTGTCCGCTCTGAGCTGCTTTGCCTCGGCCTGATGTCTTGGACTAGACTTGCCAGTGCAGTCCCGTTGCTCTCTAGAGAAATGTTTGCTGCTGTTCTCATCTCGGGTTCTCAGCTGCGGAAGAATACATCCTCCCTTTCCTAGAAACAAGGCAGATTTGTCCTTCTCAATAAGTAACCAAGTCCACTGCATCTTTGTGACCCTAGGTGTGTTTTGGTGGAGGCGTAAGCTTTTTGCTCTCTTTGGCTTCCTTATAATTAATTCTGATCATGAGAGATACAGTGCCACAGCAGGGTGTTCAAAATGTAGGTTCGCATTAGGCTATTGAGAAATTGGTCTCCCTTCTCTATGCATTTTCTGTCTGCATGGGTGTGATTGTCAGAAACTCTGTGCAAATTCTTCCCTCTGGCTTTTGTGGCTGTTCTGGGAGCAGGTTTTGCTCCTGTTTGTGTTCTCCCATTCTGGGCAGAGGGAAGCAAACTGCCTGCTGAAGCCTGCTTCTGATGAAAGCAGCAGTGTCAACAATAGCTAAGTGTTCCCTGTGGACTTTTACAACTGTCAAAGAAAAAAACCTGTGTTTCCTTGTGAAAATTCTACTTCAAGTATGGGCAGCATAAACAGCGTTTGTGCTCATGTCCTTCCCTTGTGTCCCTGTGCCAACTGAAGAGCTTAATGAGGCTCAGGCAAGCAGGAGGCTGAAATGTGACTGTGGGTATCCCCATCGATGGAGTGAGCTCTTCTGCCAGCAGTGACAGAAGGAGAGGAGAGCATTGCTCCTTAACCACTTATTTGATAGTTGATACGTGCATATACTGGGACCAGTGACTTTTTTTTGCTATAAGTTGCCCGTGACACCTTTGCTGCAAACACTGTGTAAATGGTGTGAACCCCTCTGTGGGTCTCAGCATCTCCCCAGGAGCAGCATCGCCTGCTAAAGGTGAGAGCTGGTGTCTGCCTTTGACCTACTTCTGAAACTTGTGTTTATGAATCCATCCCATAGTACTTATTCCCCCGGAGCAGACTTCAAGCAGAACGTCATTGCACATAAAACAGCTACGAGGGAAGGGAGGAAATATCGAATAGCTGATGTTAATGCATGATGCAAAGTGCCATGTGCCACAGAAATTTAAGTATTCTGTGTGGGGACTGAACTTTGTGCTTCCAGGCATAGCAGCAGCCCCCAGTACTGGGGTTGGAGGAGCCAGATTAGATTGTAAAGAATAATACAGTCTAACCTATATAGGTAAATTGGAAGCTGTAAAGAAAAAGCTGATGGTCTTGTGGAGGTTACAGACTCCTGCTAGTTGGGGAGAGCTTGAATTCTGTTGTGGGAGCAAAGAAAGAATGCCTTAATCCAATGACTTAATTGACTTAAAAATAGAGAAGAGGAAGAGTGAAAGTCCTGGTCACTTGGAGAGGAGGGTGAGCATTCAGATTGTAGGAGAGCCTAAAATTGTACCTTCTGAATTTGTGTCAGATAAAAGAGAGAAGGACTGCTGAAGTTCTGCCCCTATGACTGCCATTAGTCTGTATGCTGGACTGGTTTTTTTGATCAGGTCTTCCTTTGGGCAGTTCTACCTCCTGGTTGTCAGCAGTGTCATCACTTAATTATTACAAAGCAAAAGCTTTTACACTTTTAAAGCCATGAAAACCACAACTATGAAGCACTGTCTGTGGCAACTTGCAAATTCTTGGGTACAGGGAGATTAACTCTGCGTGATCCTTTTAGTTTCTATCTTCTGTAGTAAGGTCTCCATAAAATAAAAGGCAAGAGAAAGCTGCAGTTGCACAACATGCTAAAACACTATGTTTAACTGTTTTTCCCTGTGTAAACTGCCAGAAGAAAGAAAAAAATTGAGGTTGTTCACAAAGTGTAATAAACGCTTTCTGTTGATGCTCTGGATTGGAGTTTGATGTTTTTTATGGTGTTACAATAGAAATCCTGATCAGATGTGTCTCTACAACAGGAAACTACTCATTACATGCAGGAAAGCACAAATGTAGAAGGTAATTTCTCTCCTGTTTTGAATGCTAGATCTCCTTACCTGTACCTCCATTAGGCTGCTCTCTCTCTCTCTCACGATTCCTACAAGCCACTTATCTTTCTCTCCGGACCTGTCTGGTTGATTTAAGAAATACTGCCCTGTTTTTCTTTTGTCCCTGTTTGTGTGAAGAAAGCAGCAGGGTAAAATTTTTTCAGAAGTAATTCTGGGTGGAAAAATATGCTGTTACAGACAACAGTGGCAACTATGGGACTGAAAACACAGAACTCTTTGAAGCTTCTAAACCCTCGGTTGAGCACAAAAGAAGATTTGGGACCTGTACATAGGTGTTATTTTAGATATAAGATAAAGCTATAATTTTTAATTTCACACTTTATATTTCCATCCATTTCAAATGACAAGACAATGAGAAACTGTGTTTTGGACTTAGAGCAAACATATGCAAGATCGCGTTGGCACGCTTGGACAGGCTGAACGAGCTGGGAGTCCTGCACTGAGTTTCTTTGCCTTTTCAGTTTTTAGAGAACTTTGAGCATCTCTACAGACATTTTTAGCTGGCCAAATCTGTTATCTTCTGCGACCTACTTCTCATCACGTAAGAACAGGTTCTTACCTACATGGGTACCAGCCTGGGATCTGTCCTCGTGTTTTCAATACAGCCGCTGCTGCTGAGCATGGCTGACAGGAATAACACAAAGTGTTTTTAGCCCCAGATTCCTGAAGTTTGCTTAAATGGCAAAGTTATCTTTAATATTGTTCCGTCCCTTTTCCTTGATCATCTTTAAGCAAATAACCAACCTCGGCCAACTTCCAAATGGGGCTTAGTATTGGGTAAAATTTTGCAGGGATGGAGAGGGGGACGCCCAGATGAAGTGGTAATAAATCACATTATCATAGAATGTGCTGGGCTGGAAGGGACCTTTAAAGGTCATCTGGTTCAACTCCCCTGCAGTGAGCAGGGGCATCTCGAACTAGATCGGGTACTGAGCTCTGGGTTCTGCTTCCGCCAGCTCAGGTGGGTGAGCTGCGGGTTGGGAAGGGAAGAGCGAGGTGCTGTGATTAAGTTATGGGAGTGTAAGGAGATAAGGTTTCTGAGGTGTTGTCTCTTATTTCTTCTGGTTCAACTCCCCTGCAGTGAGCAGGGGCATCTCGAACTAGATCGGGTACTGAGCTCTGGGTTCTGCTTCCGCCAGCTCAGGTGGGTGAGCTGCGGGTTGGGAAGGGAAGAGCGAGGTGCTGTGATTAAGTTATGGGAGTGTAAGGAGATAAGAGACAACACCTCAGAAACCTTATTTCTGCCGAATAATCACATCATGGTTTTGGTGCTTGATTGTTCCTGTTGTTGACATATTTTAATTCCCTATTAACTTTGCTTCAGACTATTAGTTCTAACAGCTTTCACTGTGACCCTTTTGGAGAAGCAGTCTCCTGGTTCATCAGCCATAGGTGTGCATTAGTGCGTTTTTTAATTGCTGTGCGTGTAACCATGCCAAAACGTGGGAAGGTATCTGCACTGTTCTGGTTTGCAGTCTAACGTGGCGCTTCTTTGCCGCGCTCCAAAAGGCTAAATCCAGCTCTACTTTTATGGTTCCTTTTCAAATTATCTCTGTATTTAAGCACTAGATTGTACCACATTAAATATTCAGCTGTTTGACTTCGTCTGTGCAGAGGGTTTGAGCAGAGTATATTCATCCTCACAAAGACTTTTAAGTGGCTGCCCCAAAAGCAGTTAATTTTGGCTGCTGTGCTTCGGGCTGAAATTGCCGGTTGCAAGAATGTGGGACCATGAGTTTATAACTGACGGGCTTTTGAAATCTGCCCAATGGTGGAGACCTCCCGCCCTTCTCTGGCTTCTTGATGAAGTAATGCTTGTCTTGAGCTGTGATTCCTTATTCAAGGTCATGAAAGCTCATGCTGTGGCTGAATCCTTCCTAGCTGCTCTTTCTCTGAAGTCCAGTTGGGTCACCTTGGCTTCAACCAGCTATTGGGTAAAAAAGGCAATGAAGCCACTGGAAAACTCAGCTTTGGACTTCGCTGTGCCATTCAACCCTAATCTTCGACCTGGTGAAGTCAGGGTGAAGTTGGTATTTCTGCACTGGCTTTAGTGCAAAAGGATTCTTTCTCCCTCTTTCTCTCTGAACTGTTCTTTTATCTGCTCTTTTAATATTTGTGGGTTTGTGTCTTTTTGTTAGAGTGTGGGACTGCTAATGCAGCTTTGTTTCTGAGACATGGCTGGACGGTCTCTTTTCGGTGTAAGCCTCTAATAACATTGTAAGGTTGTGGGTTTTTTTTTAAAACAAACAAACAAAACCCAATCAAACAAAAATGCAAACCAAAACCCATAAATCCAACCCCCCAAGGCTTTCCTCTGGTCTCCCCTCCAAAAAAAAAGCAAAGAAAGAGTTCCAGCTTGAGTGTTTTTTGGGTCTCTAGCCATTTGCCTATACTTTTTTTGTGTGATGTCTGCTGTTAGAGATATTTGTATGAGAGACAAGAGCTCTGCTTTGACAGTTGTATGCTTTGGAACAAATCTAGTTGTTACTTTTGCCCTTTTAGATGGAGTTGTCTGCAGATACAGTGTTCAGTATTTTTGCTTCAGAATATACATGTCGGTTTCAGAATTTGTGCCTATTTGTAACCCTAGATTTGTGCACATTTGATTATTTCCTACCTGAATGAAAGTCATCTCAGGCAGATGCAAATTTTATCACAAGAGAGAGTGCATCTGTAAACATATTTTCCATGAATATTTGTACGCACAGTTTAAAGTTTTCTTTTTGCAAGGAGAGCGTGCCAGAAATGACTATATTTATAAAGAATCATACACCTGGGGCCAGTGTAATTAGAGGCAAGATTATTTCCTGGGTTTAGAAAAGTTTTGCTATTTGCCAACTTATTGTCATGGCGGCACTAGCTTCTTGTAAATTTAGATGAGGACTTCTTTGTTGTTATGGCCCTGCCAGTACTATGTTGGAAGCTGATGAAGGGTCTGGAGAACAAGTCCTGTGAGGAGCGAGTGAGGGAACTGGGGTTGTTCAACCTGGAGAGAAGGAGGCTGAGGAGAGACTTTATTGTTCTCTGTAACTGCCTGAAAGGAGATTGTAGTGAGGTGAGGGTTGGTCTCTTCTCCCAAGTAACAAGCAATAGGACAAGTTGTGCCAGGGGAGGTTTAGATTGAATATTAGGAAAAATTTCTTCACAGAAATTGTTGTCAAGCATTGGAACAGGCTGTCCAGGGAAGTGGTGGAGTCATCAACCCTGGAGACTTTTAAAAGCCATGTAGATGGGGTGCTCAGGGACATGGTTTTTAGTGCTGGACTTGCCATTGCTTAGTTAACAGTTGGACTTGATCTTAAAGGTCTTTTCCAACCGAAACAATTCTATATTGGCTGCTTAGAGTACACATTGCTTGAATTCTCATTGTTTAAATAGCCAAGCATGAAGATCTTGTGCTTAGAATGGGCAGATAAAGGATATGGCTTACCAGAAAACTGCTATAGCCATATCCTCCAGATCCAAGAATTCTAAGAAATTGCTTCTAATTGCCTGTGTTTTTTTTTTTTCCTCTTCTTTTGTTTTTTTTCAAACAAGTGAGGGTACCAATTGAGGGTCTTGTCATCCTCTGAAGAGCAGAGACCGGGATGCTGTAAGGCTTTCTTACTCTGAGCAAGTGGTGCACAATAATGAAAGTAAAAGTATTCTGTCCATCCTATCTATCCCTCATCGTTTCAGGAGCTGAAATGGGGCGTGTATTTCATGGAGATAAATCTTCTGGTTATAGTTATTATGGAGGAGGTGGCACTGAGAAATGTTTTGGATGAATTGATGTGGAATCGCAGCCGTGTTCAGCAAACCTGCATATCCCTGCTTACCCCACTGATAACATGCTTAGGCAATTGAATTTGTGACAGTGCGTGAGGACTGGAAGAGTTTGGCTTTGTGTAAATACTCCAAAATGACAAGTGCTAATTTCTGCATCATTTTTGATGTGCTAATGATAGCAATGCTTTTGGTCTGTTCTGCTCTTTGAGTCTGGAAATCAAGGTTGTTTGGCTTGTCTGTATTTTCTACAGGGCTGGAAAAAAATTCTCCTGCCTCGGGGTCTATTTGTGTCTACAGAGCTTGAGGACTTTTGGGTTTGGTTTGCTGTTTGCAGAAGTTATCAGGAAAACAGCTAATGATACTTATGTGTAGTTATTGCGCTGTTGGATTTGAAAGACTGACATTTTCAATGAGACCTCTGCTGTGGAGGATGTCTAAACAATGCAGTTCCTATGAACAAGAAATTAATTTTCTTTTCTCAATTGAGGTTTTTTCTTCCCATGTTTGTTACACATGAGAAAAGAAGGATCCAAAGCTACAGTTTAGGACTTTTTGAGGTGCTAAGAGTACCTGGCACTTCCAGTAACAGCACTTTTCTAATATCAGGGCTTGCAGCACCTGTTTTATAAGTGAGAAAGGAAGGCACAGAAATTCCGAATCTCATAAGCATCAGAATGTTCGTTCTTTCCAAGGATTAATCCTGCAAATACATAGTTTGCCTTGTGATTTATGTTTTCTTACCTGAATCTTTATTATATTTTCCTTGTCACTTCCAGTCAGCCCCTGCATGCCCTCAGCACCTGATCCAGCTGCTCCTAGTTCCCTGTCTTTGGTTTTCCAATTACTTGTAGCTGCAGGAGGTTTGAATGATGATTTTCAGAATATTGACAAATTGTGCAAGTGTTTCAGGGTAGGGAAACAATAGGTTTTGTGACTCCTGAGTTTAGCAAAGCTTTGATAGCTTAAAGGCTTTGTAAAAATCACTAAGAATTAGGGTTTGAATTGCACTTGCACTTGTGGTGGGTGTAGGGTCATAGCTGTGAGTACAAAATTATCAATGGGTGAAAAGCTCAGAGCGTTCTGCAGCATTATTTACTGTTTGCTGATCGATTCTCTCTTGTACTGTTTTGCCTTGGAGTATGGTAACATGATCTCAAGTGTTGCCGGGGAGCTTTACATTGGATATTAGGAAAAAGTTCTTCACCGAGACGGTTGTCAAGCATTGGAACAGGCTGCCTAGAGAAAGGGTAGAGTGCCCCCATTCCTGGAGGTGTTTAAAGCTGTGTCGATGTGATGCTCAGGGACATGGTTTAGTGGTTGGCCAGGCATTGCCAGGTTAGTGGTTGGACTCCAGCTGAAGCATCTTTTCCAATGTAAGCGATTACTTGATTCTCTCTACTGCTGGCAATCCCAGTGGCTGGAGAAAGGGCCAAAATCACAGCAGTGCAAGGCTGCCGTGTGAGAGCAGTGTGTGCTTCTTGGAGGCAGCTGCTCTTTGGCAGCATGAACCTGTCCTCTCCTAGGACACCCCAACTCTGGCCCTTCATAGTCTGGGAAGGGAGTGTGCTGCTCCACAGTTCCCATGAAGGACACATCATCCTGATGCTGCAGCTTTTCTGAAGCGCTGGGAGAGCAAAGAAATTTCTCTTAGAACATATGTTGTGCTCCAAGAGGCCATGAAGTCTCTGAATAGTGCTCTGGCACAGATTATCTGTCTGTAAAGCAGAATTTACATATCCTAAAAACCTAAGTGGTTGGACTCAAGCTCTGCAAACCAGAAAAAGTAAATTTGCTGGAGATTTTGAGATGGAACAATTGTGTTGCATTTAAAAAGGATGACACTTGGATATGCAGGAAGCATTAGAAACATGGAGAATTTTTTCGTTTCCATAATACTTGTGGAATTTCTCTGTTCAGCCTGGAAAACAGCGGCTACAGCAGTAACTTTGTGTGATGTAAAGCAGACTCGCATCTATCGTAACCTCTAGGGGACCCTGATGCGGTTCAATTTGAAAGAGTTTTAAAGTCGCTCGTAGTCCTCTAGAACAATCAAATTGTCTCTGAGGAATTCTTGAATGACAACATTGTCATTGCTTGAACGCGCCGAGTGTGAGGATGCTCCTTGTGAAAGCTAAAGCTTGAATCCCTGTGCCGTGTGAAGGTAGAAGAAATCCTGGGTCTCCTAATTGCTGCTCAGCTAAGGGAGGAGGATGATCCGTGTTCCTGAGGGGCACGGCTTTTCTGTGCCGGTGGTGCCACGGATATGGTAATGGCTGTGGTTATCTCCCCACGTAGCTTTCTTTTCCAGATGACACTCAAAGCTGCAGGTGGCGGTGGCATGTGGCAAGCTCCTCTGGAAACTGCAGCGAACGAAATGAATGTGGTGCTGTCCCGCTGTTTCTTTGCCTCCCAGTGGCCCGTGATGGTCTGTCTCCAGGGTGCTTCTTGCTAACAGCAGCTGCTGGCTGAAATTTTTATCAGGCCTTTGGCGTTTTAATTCCAGAATTTGCAGATATTTAAGGTCTGCTTCGTGTGGGGTGAGACGTGGAGAAAAGAGCACGTGATTTTTAAGTAGGTGAACATGATGTATTTAACAAAGGATTGGCTCCATCTGAGACAGCAGTATGATGCATCTTCACAAAATTCCTGTTTCTGTACATTATGTTCACATGTAGCCCCAAATGTTTCTGTAGTCAGTCCTCAAATGCACAGCAAAGAGGTCTTTGTGGAGTGACTGCATTTCTAGTGGCTGCTTTGTGTTTAAGATACAACCGAGTAGGGTCACCATAAGCTTTTCTGGGCAGGTGCACAAGCAAAAACTTTTCGAGTCTGTTCGGGTTGTTGCACTAAAAAGAGCTTTGATGTTGTAACTGTGTTTCTGTGAGGGGGTATTGCTGCTTTGCTGTGTGCCAGAATCGTGGAAGTGATAAAAATGAGATGGAGTAATGCTTGTGGAATGGGATGAAATTGAGTTTGGCACTTCTGGATTCTGTTTCATGGAGTTAATGATTGTCTCATATCTTACTCAGAATGCTGGAGAGCTCTCTATATTTCTCAATTTATTTTAAAAAAGTTATTTACCAAGGGATTCAGTGACATTTCTGTTTGTGAAAGTATTGAAGCTGGGGGCTTGCAGGAACTCTTGTGAAATGCCGAGCAAGTTCAAGTCCCAGCACCTTTTCTACTGTGCTGTCTGGTGGTAGTTGGGTTATTTCCCTGTTGTTGGATTTTTATTGTTTTGTTTTCCACCCCCTAAGATTTTATAATTTCTCAGGGAGAATTTTGCTCCTCAAAGATGAAATAGAAGAGGAGGGTCTGTGCAAGAAAGAGCAGCAAGTTAGTTTTTGGGTCCATGCATGAGCCCACATGAACACTTGAATGGAACAGCAGCATGGGGGGGAAGGGGTGACAGAGCTGGTGTGAGCTCTGGGGTGCTTTGGTATGAGTAAGTAGGAAGAAGGGAAGCTCTTGCTGTAGTGCATATTTTGCTTTTTAAATATCAGCTGTCCTTTCCAAAGCCCGAGAAGATTTATCCAATTAACTCTCCTTTCTCCCCATGCGTAGTTTTAATATGAGCACTTGTATTGTAGAAGAAATGCAATTAAACCCTTGCTTTCGCTTAGGCGTCAGTACAGTGAGACATTTGTTCATTTACAGCAGTGGCAAGGCCACTTATTTCCAGTCTATTTTTTGCAGACTTATTTCATTCTATTTTTTTCTCCACTCCTGATTCTATAGTTGACTTTTAAACTGAAATTTTCAGCTTCATAAATTAAATTTAAGCAGCAATTTTTATGCTGTTTTTTTTTTCAACCTAGGATTATCAGTTAAATGGGCAAATGGTGGGGGAAGGAAAGAACCAACACTACTTTCTGGTACTATTTCTTGATTTGAATTCTGTGTGATGCTGTTAAAAACAAAACCCACAAAAAAACCCAAAGCCAACACCCCACAGGTTGTGGTCAGTTTAGTAGAGCAGAGAGGGAAAGGAGAGACAATATCGTTATTTTGGTGCTAGATGATCCCTTCACTCAGTATTAATTCAACTTGGAGTTTTAGAAAGTGGTGGTAAAATCATTCTTCAGAAAATCCCTTATCAGAGGCCACTTCTGAAGCCACATTGTCCTAACACACTGCTCGGCTGTCAGAGGAGGTCCTGAAACTGTCTTGTCTCTCCATATGTATGTCCTGCCCTTATGTCCTTGGCTATTTTTATTCACTTATGCTCAGTTAACTCTTCCTGGTATGTGGTGTTAGAAAGGTCTGCAAAAAAGCCCAAATTAAAAGTCTGTCAGTATTTTAAATTTCTAAGTTAGGTGAAAAGCACTGCTTTTGTTGCAGCATTATTCTTATTGCCAGATAATTCTATGAAAAGGTCTAAAAATATCACTTAGACCTTTTCACATAATCTAAAGTGGTGGCCAAAAAACTGGTGTTGACCAAAAAACTATCTGCAAGCAATACTGCTTTTTGCTCTGGAAGAGAAATCTGGTTGTTATTCTATTTAGGCAGCTTTTCAAAGATAGAATTTTAAGGGGGAATGACTGACCTGCAAACTGATAGATCTTATCCATGGCTTTAATGTAATCACCTAAGGATGCGTTTGAATTATCTGTAGATATGTCTGCCCCAGGATTCCACATTATGAAAGTGTTTCTAACGTTGTTTGCCTTTCAGGGAATTTGAAGCCTAAATTGTAAGTGAAAGCTTTATAGTCACAGGCGCTAAAAGTTTGCTCACTCGTGAATGCAAACATGACAGCAGAGAGTGCGTGTGAATACAATCTCGGATTGGGAAATAAACTGCCGTGTTCTGCAGTTGCACTCGGTTTATTAAATGTGAGCAGAGCTGCATGTTCTACCAAAGCGAAGGCTTGTTGTCATCTCGCTGCTGAGCTGTAGAGCGAGAGGAGCCTCAAACAAGTTTGGCACGTGAACTGCCAGGGAGCTTGAGTTTGCAGGAATGGGCAAGAGAACGCTTATGGATAAAAATTTTAGGCTTCCTCTTCTGGTACAAATGAAACCTGTCTGAAGTAAGAGTTAATGAATGATTTGTAGAGAATCATAAAATCTGATTGATTGGAAATCTGTGTGTCATACCTTGGGGAGAGGAGGAAGGAAGAGCAGTCAAAAGCAGTATTTGTTTCTCTGCAATTAAATTAGTGTTCTACTAGCAACAAATCTTAGACTAGTATTTGGACTCCTAGCACTAATCCTAAACTCTCAGCCTCCCAGCATATTGCCAGAATCTCATTCATGTAGGGGATCCATTGCTGATTCTCACAGTGGACTTCAAAATGTAGAGTGCAATACAAATTCCAAAGAAATGAGAGTTTAGCACAACAACATGAATTTGTTCAGATTCTGGCCGTCATTTAGGTCTCTGGGGTGCTATGGTAATACCAGCATGTGGAAAGTTACATATTCACCTGGATATAGTTTTTGTCTCTGGCAAAAAAGATGAATATTCATTCCATGAGACATTTTTGTGATTGATATTCCCGCTCGGTCCCCGTGCATTGCCAGGTCTAGTCAAGAGGTGGCATCCCTGCCTGTGACAGGGAGGTTGGACTAGATGATCTCTAAGGTCCCTTCCAGCCTAGGCCATTCTATGATATTTTAGCCAAAACGTATTTAAGACACTTGGAAAGCCCTTTATACTTGCCCAAAAGTGCTAGTGCTGAAAGGCAGCAATTTTAATAATTTAAAGATTAGAATAAGAAGAAAATAATTTATAATCTAATCATGTCTCTTTACATGCCTGTGGTGGGATGGGTTTCAAGTCTTTCATGCTTCTTCAGAAGTCATGGAGAGGAGCAACATAACTTAATTAAAATCCCTTAATAATAAAAAAGGTAAAGAATGGATAGTTCAGTCAACTCTTTTGTGTATCTCCTGGCAACATTTTCAACATATTCCGTGTTAGATGGTGGTTGGTATATATAATAGCTTAAGGGTTCATGAAAGCCACAAAGCTCATTAAAAACAGGTGAAGGCTTTTTGGTCTCTTGTAGAAAATCACATGTTAATGGTTAGTAAGATGTGACCTTTGTAGGAGCCTAGAAATATGCTTAGCTAACTGAAAAATCATACAGTATATTAAATAAATTAAATCCCCTGGTAGACACATGAGGAAATCTTAAACAACTGATGGTAGTTCAAAATGATGTGGTGGTTAGCTGGTTGTTTGTGGGTTTTTATGGCAAGTGTCATGTGTTGTTTTTTGGTGGTTTTTGGTTGGTTTGTTGATTTTTTTTTTTTTATTTTTTTTTTTTTCTGAGTAGGCTTACAGGAGATTTTAATTTTCCTATCTGGAGCAATCGCTCTACCACTCAAATACAAATGCAATATGGACCAGTAGAGGGAAATAATCATCATGCATGAATTTTTATTTGTTGTGCACTAGTACAAGTAAACCATATGAAGAAACCTGTAGCGTTTTAGTTGCAATGAGGAAAAGATTGAACATTTGAACAGAAGGCTTCATCTCAATAACAAGGTTCCCCAATGATGAGTGTTCTCCGTCTTCTATCTCAAGAATTTCAGTATAACTCTTTAAGGAAAAGCAACAGCTACTACCAGTAATGTACGTCGCCTTCCTGAATTTTATGTTAGCAGAAAGAGGATAAGAACTCTTGTACTAGCTATGTGTATGAATATGTTTATTTTTATATTTGTGTATAAAAAAGTAAACTTTCAAAGACAGGGTAAGAACCAGCGTGCTTTCTACTCAGAGTTTGCATTGGCAATATTGTGAAATTCTCCCAAGATTCAATGAGGCAGAAATATAAGCTTGTAGTAACTAGTAAAGACACTTATGAGTTACTAATTCTAGATTATTGATGTTTCATGTCAAAACAGTAACTTCAAATTCGAGAAAGTCAAATGGAAGCTTGGTAAATGAAAGGTTTTAGAGCAGGTGCACCTGTTCTTGCGTTTCCCACTGTCACTTTCCTACCTGTTAAATACTGTATCAATCTGACAGCACCGGGAATCAGATTCTATTTAATAATTGCCCAATTTAATCAGTACCAGCATATTAGTCCACTGACTTTATCTAAGATGTTAAATCACATAGGCAACACTTTTATTATCATGAAGTATGGAACTGCATACATGGAAGATTAGTCCAAGCAGGTGCAAATTTGCTTTCAGTCACTACTGGATCTTGCAATGTTGATTCCCGCTCGGTCCCCATGTGTTGCCTGGTCTAGTCGAGAGGTGGCGTCCCTGCCCAAAACAGGGAGGTTGGACTAGATGATCTCTAAGGTCCCTTCCAGCCTATGCCATGCTATGATTCTATGATTGCTAAAGATGAAGAGGTTTAATTTAAAGTCTGGGCTTTTGGAAATGCATTTTCATAGATCCCAAAGGATAAACTTTACAAGGGAATCAGTACATGGCTGTATTGTTTGACTGGACATGACTGAAAAATTATTTGGGGGTTTGAGATGCAATGCTAGAGATGGACTGCTTCGGTAAAGGTAGAGTAGTAGATCTAACATAGGTTTTATAACATTGCTATAGAAGAAATGTGTTAAATCGGTCAGTCTAGGACTAACCTGTGTGCTATTACCTTTTTCTTTAATGTCTTTCTACTGTATCAAACTGGAGGTGGGTTGACTGAAATTAAAGGATAGTTCTTGAGATCTAAGGTTGTTTTTTTCACTGATGCTCCCAACTTAAAAATACGGGAAGTGCTAATATCGATAGTCAGTCACACACAGTTGGAGGAGGATATAATTATCAGACTGGAGGAGGACTTTGAACTGTGATGAAATTAAAAAGATGTGATGTAATTTAGCATTACAGAGTACAAGGTTGTACATCTCGGGACTAATAAGCCTTTTGCTTTAAGATTAGAAATCAGTTGGAAGTGAGAAGAAGTTGCTGGAGTATTGATACTGGGAGACTGAGATGGGTCTGTGAGATTTGCTCCTGAAAAGATAAATGTTTTTTCTGCAAGGTGAAACAGTGAGCTAAGAATGCTGCTATGTAGATCAAAAAATATTTAATCCAATGTATTCTGTACAGCACAGGCACTCCTTCAGAAGAAACATTAATTCAGCACAACACAGATGCAAAGAAGGGCTATAGGGAGTATTGGAAAATTGAGAACTTCTCCTATGAGGAGACCCTGAGCATGTGGCTTGTTTATCCAGCAGAGCAGGGGCTGGGAGGTGCTTGTCATGAAAATACAAAGGAAAGGAAAGGAGAGCACAGAATGCTCCAACCACTCCAGCTTAAAAAAAGAGAATGAATTGGGCAGCCCTTCGCTTGTTGTGAATATCCAGGAATGTCGCCGTAGCACTTCTAATTTCAGAGGAACAAATGACAGAGAGGCACCCGGGAACAGGAGGCAGCGGTTTACCTGCCTTGGCTCTTTCTGCTGGCGGAGGCGACTCGGTGTTTAGCTTTTTCTCGTTACACAGATATATGTCAAAAGAATTCTTGCATCCCAGCTCTGGCCTTCAACAGAGAACAGTCTGATGCAGGTTTGTGAGGAGCAGCCTCACAACTGTGTGTTTTAGAGGAGGTTTTTGGGAACCTTTCTCTAGACAGTCAACCTTTTACTAAAGTGAAGCTGTAGTTTGCACAAACTCCAAGTATTTTTGTCTCCTGAGCAGTGATAAACAGTATTTCACTTTTAGACTATTCTGTCTTGGCCACACTGTCTTCCAGCCATGGCAGGAAGCTGTGATAAGATGATCCTTGGTGACACTGGCAAGAAAATGGCATGTTTCCAAGGATGCCTTGTCACTGCTTATAGCTCTTGAGTATGCCTAGCTATTCTCTTCTTTGTTCAATGTCAGTTTAAAAAACCCCAGATAATTTAGCTGATTATCTGCTAATAAATGCTGTAATTTTTACTTCAGGCACACAGCTCATGCTGTCATCATGAGTACAGTGTTTCCAGTGGCTGCTGTCAACTCTAAGGAAAGAGAAGGTCACTTTTTAATAGCTCGTGTTTTCATTTTCTTGTTTTCAGAGTTGAACGTAATCAAATTTCATGTTTGTGATAATACTCTGTTAAAGGATATTGTGGCAATTAGCTCTACAGACTGGAGAAACTCGCCGTGAAGATTGTACTTTGCTCAGGGGTATCGTGAGGAGTGGGATTGCTTAAATGTTTTAAAAATTAGTAGTGTAACTAAAGTCAGGTCAAATGCGTTTACTAAGCCAACGTTCACACGTGTCCTGCAGCTAAATGCAGATGATTTATGGTTGTATAATCTGTCTTTCTTTGAGGAAAGACTGGAGAGGAAAAGGGGAAGATTTCATTAAAACGAAACCTGACCTATGCAATTGGGTTATAGTCTTTACATTTGGAACCAAGTCCACTGACCTTGATTCTTTTTAGTCTGTATGCTAATAGATATGCTAATGGAATTATAACTGCTGGTTAAATATTGCTTTTTTTAAAGCGCATATTAATTGTAGTATGTGTTCTGGGAAATTCTATTAGTTTTTGCCACAGATGAGTGTTTTCACAAGTAGTTAAATAACATCTTTATTCCAGCTGGGACCTCATTGTCAAGTTTCTATTCATTGTCTAATCTTAAAATAGTCTTAAACTGCTAGAAATGCTGCAATACAGTCAAGCATCACAATTCTTTTCCTTCCTGTGAGACAATGCCTTAGAAGAAAAAAAACCCAAGTACCAAAAAAACCCCAAGTGGTTGATAGACGGGTGAGAGAAGTCTGTCTTGTCCCAAAGTGCAGAATGTGATTCAAGGCAGTTATGCCTCCTGGGTACAGCCTGACAGGCACAGCCACTTCCATTGGAAAACAACATCCTGCAAACCCTTTCTCATCACAGGAGTGTCAGTTCAGCACACGCGGTCTCTGCAGGCGGAGTGCCCCTGTCCCGTGTTTGTGTGGACTCCTGGAAGGGCAAAAAAGCCCCCGGCCCCTCTGGCTGTAGCTGTCCCCATGAAGGCGATAGCCAGGAGCTGTTGGAGTGCGGCAGAAACGTAGGGAGTCACCGCAGGAATTTACCTAGCTTCTGAACGTGGTTGGGCCGATGAGCCAAAAAAGAGCGATCGGTGTCAGTGAGTTTGTTCGTGTCTGAGGAAGTGTTTCAGGGAACATTTGAGGCGTGCTTGCCCGGCTCTTGTGTCTTTTCTAAGCAACACCTGGCAGGTGTCTGGTGTGCTTCAGCCCCTTTCCTGTTTTGAAGCCAGCTGTGGGAAACACTCGGTTGCCTTCGCCTTGGCCAGTCCCAGATATGCTGCTCAGATGATTGTGAGAAGACTTGGGGATAAAAAAAGAAAAATATGGTCTGTTGCTTTAATTCTTCTAATAGGCTACAAAGTGTGTAGCTAACAAATGGGGATGCCTGATAAGCTTGTTGTTTTTTACCTTTATGCAGGCTTTCACCTGAAGGGTTTAAAGGTTTTAGATTGCCTCAGCTTAAGAGAAGGACCATAGGGCAAATGTTCATTGGTTTTCACCAAGAAAACACTGCTTTCACTCCATCTCTCTTACATTTTTGACTGCAGTATGTGTAGTAACTGAAGTATCAGTGTAATTACAGTATGCTTCTAATGGGATAAGTGTATTTAATACCAATTCAGTTGATCAGAAATTGAGGCGAATTTCTAAGTTACTTCATACTATAATTTTTTTAAGCATCATATATTTGATTCTTGAGCAGA
This sequence comes from Apaloderma vittatum, assembly GCF_000703405.1. NCBI lineage: Eukaryota > Metazoa > Chordata > Aves > Trogoniformes > Trogonidae > Apaloderma > Apaloderma vittatum. The sequence continues at coordinate 16,838 of NW_009700766.1, read as the reverse complement.
TAACTTAAAATTACAGTGACCTGCATAAGAATGAAGAATGAATTTGTTAGAAACTTTACACTCAGTTGAACTGCACAGGTGAAAGCTTTAGGAGGACACTTTGTAAAAATCTTTGCTTCTGAGGATCTGCACTTTCACCTGGGGACTCTAGGCAGGCATTCCATTTTAATGAAGTTTCCTGTGCTGTTAAATGCTGTATGCAGCTATACTCACAAATACCCTTTCATCCACCAAAATCAAGTGGAAAGGGCTTGATGAGAATGTGGATAAAGCAATATCATGCGGAAGGTATTTGTCTAATTTGCAGAGGCAGTGTCATTCAATTTCTAGTGTAAAGAGAAACCTTTTAAGCAAAGACAATTACCTTCTTAAATTGCTAGTAAGACCTTATTTCCAGAAGTAAATGTCCAGTAAATGAGCTTCTTGTGTGTCTGAATTGTACTTATAAGCCTGGAGTATTTTAGTGTAAGAACAGCAATAGAAAGCTTGTCTGCACTGCTTCCAAAGTGCCTTTTTTTACACTTATGTAGAAGGTGTTAACACAGTCCTCCTAGATTACTTAAAGGAAATATCAATGTACTGTCAGTGAAACTGTTTCAAAGCGTGTCTCAAGTTTAAGTTTTTAGAATCTGCCCTTCATTGGGCTGCCGCAGCCTTATGGCCACTGGGACTCTGACTTGAGGTGCAGGTGTGCTTGGGGATAAGCTCAGTGTACCTAGTTCATGTGTCTTAATGAACCAAGGGTTAAATAGTCCCTGAAGCCATAGTTTATATGACCAAAAAGAGTTTCTTATTAGAATCTGCTCATGGAGTATCCTGAAAAAGTGATTGCATTTAGATTCCTTTACCTTGTGCCTCACCAGTTTGAGAAAGAAGAGCTTCAAGCATTGAATGTTTCCCAGCAGAATTCAAGCTTGATGTGTTTTATAGGACCAAGAACTCGGGAATTCAGAAAACGTTTATTTAAAAATATTTTCTGTACTTTTGTAAGTTTCAGCCTCAAACTGGGGAGAATCAATCCCAGAGACAGGAAAAAAGCATTGGATGATGGAATAGGAATCTTTTCCAGCATGTTTGTTACCCAGTTTTATCATAAGGATAGTACAGCCTGAAACTGCATTGAACCAAAGCTTGTAATGAACGTAAAATGTTGATAGTTAGTTTATTTTACAGTTTGCAGTTTCTCTAGAAATGAAGAACTTCAGCAAATACCAAACTGTTCACAACCCGTTATTAGCAAATAATTTCCCCAGGAATGGAGGGAAGCTGCCCGGTAGTGTCCGAGCAGGACTGCCTCGGCGCACCTTGGCTGATGGTTGTTTTCTGCAGTTACCTGTCACTTGTCACTGGCTGCAGGTGGCTAAAGGGTGCATCAGAATAACACAATGAGGGGTGAGACATGCTGTAAGGACCTTATTTTTAAAGACTTCCTGTCTTCAGAGCGTTTGTATTAATGATGCCCTAAATTTTCTCTGCTTTCCCCCACTTGTCCTGGTTTAATTCCGAGTTTAGAGTGTCGCAGCTGCAGCTCTGTTAAATGGGTCCTGGGTCATAGCTCTTGTTGATCCCCTTACATACTGTAGTAGGAAATTTGGTTAAATGGAAATGCTATATATATATTTTCAGGAACTGACGTGTGCTATCAGGCAGATGTCTATTTATCCCTGGCATGTATTTACTATATGTTTTCTCTTTGGGCAAAGAATTTACACAGAGGAGTCTGGAGGCTAAAAGTGAGCAAATCTTCCCATCGTTCTCCTGTTTATACTGTGCTGTAGAGGACAACAGCAGGGCTTCCAGGGCTCTGCGTCTGCCTCGCTTCACTGTGATTCTAAGTAAAATCCTGGATATTGCATTGCAAATGGTCCACCCAGCAACATCAAGGGAGAAAATGTGTGTGAAAAGCACAGAGACAGAATGAAGGAGCTAAAGAAAAATATTTTTTTTAAAAAAGCAGCAAGAACCCAAACCCCATCCAGTAATGCATTCTTAAAATTTGAATTTCTAGCTAACTGTTAGTGCCTCAACCGTCAGTCAACCCATCAAACTTTGCAAGGTCTTTTGCAGAGTCCAGCATTTGCCCTCCTGCCCCTGGGCTGACTGCAGGGCACCAGCACTCGGAGCAGCTGGCTCACCACTGCCAGTTTTGGGGCTGACTTGCTCCTGACACATTGAATGAAGATCATGGTTTAACTGAAAACAATTTAAAATACATATCTTCAAATATCCTTGACATTGCACTTTTAATGTAATTTGAAACAGTAACTGTCAGCAGCAAGTAAAAGGTTATTTTGTAAGAGATAACTTCAGTCTGAGGAATGTACAAACTTGTAGCTATAAGAATTGTTAGACCTCCATAAAAGTTATTTATACAGTCACTCCCTGGGAATAGCTTCCAATAACCGTGTTATTAAATTTAACAAGATATACCAATTGAAACACTCATTGAAAGTTATTACCATTGTATTAGCCAATTAGATTTTATTTGTTGATACTCAGTAACAGGTGATACCTATCTTTTTAGATAAATTTCTGATATTTAACCGGTATAGAGTCGAGCCAGCACATATTAAGAGTGCTAGCTGAAATATCAAGGAGCAGTCTTTGGAGACCTCTGTAATGCTGGAGCTTTGACTGAATGTGTTCTTCAGAAGCGATTTCAAGAAAACATCTGTTGTTCACGAAGAATCAGCTCACCATATTAAGAGTCTTCCACAAGAAAACATTTGAACTATTGATACTTCTTTTTGGAACCACTGAGAGCACAGATGAGTGCATGTGTGTGTGTATACACACTTACTTCTTTGTCCTTGCACACCCTGTGGGTAGTTTTCTGCGAGTGCAAAAGTAAGATGTAGTCAGTAGTCCATGTGAGGTGTTGGGGGCGGGGGGGGGGGGTTAGCTTTGCTAATGTGGTCGTGAAGCTTCAGAGAATGCCAAGAGCAAAGGAGGAAGACTTGTAGATGATAGTGGAACCCCTGAAACTGTGTCTTCTCAGATAATATTTTATTCATGAGAAAAGATGATGTCAGTCAGTGACTGCTTCTTGCTTAATGTTCAAACACGTTAATCTGAACTTTTTATAAAAGCTTATTGAGAAAGATAGGTTTACTGATGGAATATAAAGCAAGTGAGAAACAGCTATCTCCAGACAGTTTTTTCTGCCTTGGTGGATGGTAAAAGTAAAATAAATAACTTAAATGACTGTGCAGCTTGAATAGGTATTCCATGCACAATTGCAAAATGCTGAAATCGAGACTTCGGACCGATCGAGATCCCAGTGCATTAGTTGATGTAGAACTTGTGAAAATGCATTGTAATGCCGTTAAGGTACGCCGAATAATCAGACTCAAGAATTTTCAGATGTTGGAAGAAAAGGAATGCTACCTTTTTAGCAGAAACAATGAATTTGCAAAAATAGGTTTTACTGACAAGTATAGTTAAGCACTTCTTAACAAACATGGCTGATCATTTAAGATGCATTTTTTGAATATAGAATGACATTATTTTAGGAAAAAAAAAATTGGTCCTGTAACATAAGAAACAAATTGGAGTAAGACTTATCTTGTATTTGGAGAACAACAATAAAAGCAAGTTATTGCTGGAAATTTTCATTTTTACAAAGTAATGTTCATTTCATCATACTGTGAATAAAACAGGAGCCTGCTTTAAGGATGGAAAGCTGTTATGAATTAAAAAGAATTATTTGCTAGTATCACAAGAAAAGGTGATGGAGAAAGTCAATTTAAAAGTCTTCTATGGTTTTGAAAACTCGTGTTAATTCTCCAGGTTTCATTACACTGGGATAGCCAAATCTGAAACTCTTTGCATAAATAAATCTTGGTGTGTTTCAGGAAATGGAAACTGAAGTGAACTTGCAAAGTTAGGGTTCTTTGAAAAGACATAGTATATTAACTGACGTTATTCGGTAGCTCAAGAAAAATTTCAATGAGATTATAGATATATATATACATACACACATTTATGCTTAAATAAAGCAATAAAATGTTAATATTGAGCTATTGAAATAGTGACAGCTAAGCTGTCAGAAGCAAAAAGATATTCTTGGTATTAAATGAGAGACATACATTCTGGCAAGTGAAGTTAGATGAGTCATCCTAGATTTGGACATATAAATTTAAACAAATGACATTTAGTGTTAGTTTTACTCCTAGGATACTTCAAAGTGATTTCACTGATCCTTGGTGGATTATGAAGTACAGAATTAGTACTGAATATGTGAGCTGGTCTAGGGCTCAAGTTATGAGACGTGTAGGCCAGCTTTTGCAAAGAGAAATCTATCATGAAGAATTTAGGAATGGAAATGTAGCTTAACCTGACAAATTCAGGAAATGCAGCTCAAATACTTGTTCCATCTGTATCAAGACCTTAGCCACAGTGCTTGTTTGGCAGCAGAGTAGTGCTGTGGGTTTAGAAGAGCAACTCATAAACTTTGTCAGACTCTGCACATTTGGGACCGATAGTTTCTGCACAGAAGTGGAGGAAGAAAAGCTTTTTTACTACTGAGAGGACTATTTATCCTTGAGGGTTTCACTAGACAGTGATAGATCTATCCAATCTGTCCTTTTATAATATTAAGGCGTGTTCTTGGTGGCATTCGTCACGAAGACGATACTGTCCCTTATTCCATGTCAGCAATAATTTGATTTTAGCAAGGTTTCTACGCGATGAACATGCAACCATTGATTGTACCTGTGCATGTGTTGTGTGCATAGAAGTGACTCAATCTTCCTCAAAGTGTGTAAAAATAGATGTTTAATGCTGAATTTGTGAAGACAGCAATATGCGGGGCATACAAATTTGAAAAAGACTTAAAAAAAATATATACCCACAGTATGACAGTCTTTCTTAATAGATTAGTAGCACTTGAAATCACTGTGATACAAAAAATTCCCATCGTGAGCCTACTTTGGCACCATTTCAGTTTCCAGGTGAAACGAAGAGCTTTTGTAAGCTGCATTCAGTTTTTTTTCAAGGACTAACTTGATTTAGAAAAAAAACCCACCCAAACCTATATGTATTTTAATCCTAAGTGAAGTGATTTTCATTGCAGCAGTTAAAAACAAACGCACGCTTTCTGCACCCTGCACGTTGAGTCTGCAGAATCTGATTGCCAGGACAGAGCACGCAAAAGGAATGAAATGCAGTCAAATTTAACAAGAATGATCCATAGCGAAGCCAGGTGATTGCTACTGCTATCTCAGAAGACTGACACCTTCAGAGTGTTGACTAAACCTCCTCTGCTCATGTGTGAGTCTAATAAAACTAGGTTAAGAGTAATACAGAAAGAAAAGAAATGGGACTTTCCCGTGGCAGGTAAATCATGCCATGCCTGCCATGAATCTCTTGCTTGGGGAATCGCTTCCTCAGTTTCTCCTGGTGGAGATCCTCTGTTAACTAATGAGGCACAAAAATTGGTCCAAGCTTTCCCTGCAGTCTGTGGAGTCGAAGCAGCTTTCTACCCCTTGTAGAGTTTGAGTTTAAATACACAATGAACTTTGACTCAGCAAAGAAGACTTTTGTCTCTTTGCAAAACTGCTCTTCCTGGGGGAGGAAACCCCACTCCTAAATGAAGCAAATCAGCGCAAACTTTATGTGCATGTTTTTATTTCCCTCTCACTCTCATCTCCATAAGAAGATAGGACGGTTTCTCAAGGATATATTATGGGAAGTCTGCAGCGTGAAAAATAAGTTATACATTGATTTTTATACAATAGATCACATAATAGAAGTTATCTCAATGAGCCAAATGCATCTCTTGGAGCACTTGTAAGCAAACATGTCTTTTGAAGAGGTGAGAATGAATGATCAAAAACTGTGGTGTGTTGATTTCTGGAGTTCTACAGTTCATGAGTATTACCTCACCGTAACAGCATTTGTTACTTCTTTGACTTGCCTCATTTTGTGAGTGTAAGGTCCAAACTGCTGAACTAAAAAAGGGATGTTTCCACAGAAAAGTATTGCATGCTTTTTATTTTTATTTATTTTCTTTTAAAAAAAGAGGGAGAAAGTGAACTACGTGTGCCCCAGAGGAAAGGCCTCGAGTGGGACAAGTTGAGGCTGATGTTCTTGCTGTCTCTACACCTCTCCACCTCAGGATCTAATTGTGTCTGATGCTGTGTGTCTTTAGAAGCACTGGACAAACCAATGAGATTTCTTACATCAATATATTTCTTTATCCCTTTTTAGAAGTACCGAGTTTTTTTCATCTGGCGAGTCGGTGAGAGTTTGACATTGGATGACTTTATAAAACATTCTAGTAATTGGATTTGTTAAAATAAATAAATCAAACACTAATTGGAATGTGCCCTGCCATTATTTTTGCTTACTGAATTAGATATAATGGCGTGAAGTTCTTTTTATCATATTTGTGCACTTATTTAAACACCCCCCTGGCGCACACTTCTGCAAATTCAATTATATATTCAAAGGAGGCATTCAATTTATGCAAGGCTGGTTTACATTTAATCCGGGGGCAAGTCTCAGTAACTGATGATAGGTCTGCTCAAGATTAATTAGCATCACTCAGATGAGCAGTGGCATTGTTACAAGCCTGCAGTGTAAAACAAGGGATATTTTATCCTTCCTACGTGAGCTGTTATTTGCTTCAATATGACCCTTTTCAGGACGTGAAAAGCTCTTTCTTGTTTGGATTTCATCTTGTGAAATGGGGTCAACACCACATACATTATCTAAAAATATCAAAGTCATCTCCGTTTCCTTCTCTTTTGCCCCACTTAGCAACTGCATTTGTCACTGTTTAATTTTCAGCCAACCACGGGAAAGACTCCAAGATCCCAGTTTGCTTCCTTAAAATCCTCAATTTATGAAGACACAGAACCCCATTTTGGTGAATGTGTAAATGTTTTCATTTCCTCAGACAGCTTTGTGGTGGTACTGTGGCTAAAAATATAAAGTGCAAACTGGTATCTAAATTCAATGAGTGGTATCTTTCTGTTTCAGTTTGAGGATTATTTTTTCTGTGCTTACAAATAGCGTTGTTCTGCAGCCAAACAGCTGTATTTCAGGAATGGATGATTTTGGATTAGGATGGATCTAATAATTTTCTTTTTCCCCCACTTTGGGTTTGAAAATATTTAGGTGGAGGTTGTGTTTAGGTATCCACATAGGTAGCATGTCTTAGGAAGGGCTGAACACTAAGCTTATGCTGACCTCAGTGTAAATAACACATTTGCTTGTTTTAGGCTGTTTGGGCCATTGTGGAGTTACTGTCCGTGCGTAAGTGGATACCAGAGACCTGTTAATAGATTTTTGCTTTAAAGCAGAATTTGTTACTGAGGACTAAGGGTGTTGCTAAGGGTGGTGCAGTCGGCTGCTTGTGTAGCCTAGTGGATCACTAGATGCCACGAGGTGAGCATGGGGAGCAGCTCTGCAGGTGCCCTCAGACATCAAATGTGCCTTTACCTGGCGTTTGGAGCTTGTTGTCCTGAACACGCACTTACAAGCGCTTTCATCTCCTGGGTCAACGCTGCCCCACAGAGAGAAGGTGTTACGCCACGTTTTTTCTCTAACTCTTCCTCCTCCTCGTCCCAGTTTACCCTCCTTCCCCAGGGGCTGGAGCTCGCAGGA